>NW_026740002.1:0-20189 GCF_022355385.1 Mustela nigripes | reverse complement strand
GTTCTCCTCTAGGATTCTGATGGATTCCTGTCTCACGTTGAGGCCTTTTATCCATTTTGAGTTTATCTTTGTGTACGGTGCAAGAGAATGGTCGAGTTTCTTTCTTCTACATATAGCTGTCCAGTTTTCCCAGCATCATTTATTGAAGAGACTGTCTTTTATCCACTGTATATTTTTTCCTGTTTTGTCGAAGATTAATTGACCATAGAGTTGAGTGTCCATATCTGGGCTCTCTACTCTGTTCTGCTGGTCTATGTGTCTGTTTTTATGCCAGTACCATGCTGTCCTGGTGAACACAGCTTTGCAATAATGCTTGAAATCAGGTCACGTGATGCCCCAGTTTTATTTTTGTTTTTCAACATTTCCTTCATGATTTGGGGTCTCTTCTGATTCCATACAAATTTTTTGATTATTTGCTCCAGCTCTTTGAAGAATACTGGTGGAATTTTGATTGGAATGGTATTAAAAGCATAGATTGCTCTAGGCAGTATAGACTTTTTAACAATGTTTATTCTTGTTATCCAAGAGCGTGGAATGGTCTTCCATCTTTTTGTGTCTTCTTCACTTTCTTTCATGAGTGTTCTGTAGTTCCTCAAGTACAGATCTTTTACCTCTTTGGTTAGGTTTATTCCCAGGTATCTTATGGTCCTTGGTGCTATAGTAAATGGAATCGATTCTCTAATTTCCCTTTCTGTATTTTCATTGTTAGTGTATAAGAAAGCCACTGATTTCTGCACATTGACTTTGTATCCTGCCACGTTGCTGAATTGCTGTATGAGTTCTAGTAGTTTGGGGGTGGAGTCTTTTGGGTTTTCCATATAAAGAATCATGTCATCTGGGAATAGGGAGAGTTTGACTTCTTCATTGCCAATTTGGATACTTTTTATTTCTCTTTGTTGTCTGATTGCTGTTGCTAGGAACTTTATATCTTCTAGAAACTTTATATCTTGATGAAGTCACAATAATTCATTTCTTCCTTTGTTTCCTTGTCTTTAGACACGTGTCTTGCAAGAAGTTGGTGTGGCCATTGTTGTAGAGATTACTGCCTATGTTTTCCTCTAGGATTTTAATGGATTCCTGTCTCACATTTAGGTCTTTCATTCATTTTGAGTTTATCTTTGTTTATAAGAGAATAGTCCAGTTTCATTCTTCTGCATGTGGCTTTCTAATTTTCCCAGCACCAATTTATTGAAGAGACTATCTTTTTTCCATTGAATCTTCTTTTCTGCTTTGTCAAAGTTTAGTTGACCATAGAGTTGAGGGTCCATTTCTGGACTCTCTATTCTATTCCACTGATCTATATGTTTGTTTTTGTGCCAATACTATGCTGTCTTGATGATATCTCTTTGTAATATACCTTGAAGTTAGGCATTGTGATGCTCCCAGCTTTAGTTTTCTTTTTCAAAATCCCCCTGGTGATTTTTTTTTTTTCTGGTTCCATACAAATTTTAGGATTATTTGTTTCAACTCTGTGAAAAACGTTGATGGTATTTTGACAGGGATTGCAGTGAATGTGTGAATTGCTCTGGGCAGCATCGACATCTTAACAACTGTGAAGGTTCCTCAAGATGTTAAAAATAGAGTTACCCTGTGACCCTGCAATTGCACTACTAGGTATTTACACCAAAAATACAGATGTGACGAAGAGAAGGAGCACATGCATCCCAAAGTTCATAGCAGCAATGTCCACAACAGCCAAAGTGTGGAAGGAGCGAGATGTCCTTCAACAGGTGAATGGATAAAGAAGATGTGGTTCATATATATAATGAAATATTAGTCAGCCATCAGAAAGTATGAATACCTACCATTTGCATTGATTTGGGGGGAACTGGAGAGTATTAAGCTAATTGAAATAAGTCAAGGAGAGAAAGACTATTACCATATGGTTTCACTCATATGTGGAATAGAGCGAGGAATAGAGCAGAGGACCTTAGGGGAAGGTTTAGTAAACGGAATGGGATGAAGTCAGAGAGGGAGACAAACCATTAGAGACTCTGGACTCCAGGAAACAAACTGAGGGTTACAGAAGGGAAGGGATGGGGAGAAGGGATAACTAGATAATGGGAATTAAAAAGGGTATGTGATATGATAAACACTGGATGTTATATGCAACTAATGAATCATTGAAAACTACATCAAAAACTAATGACATACTATATGTTTGCTAATTGAACATAACAAAAGAAGATCAACCATTATAAAAATAAAAATAAATAAAAATTAAATAAATTGAAGTATATTTGAAAAACAGTGTTATATTAGGCATACAGCATAGCAACAAATCTACATGTTATGCTATGTTCACTACAAAGGTAGTTACCCTCTGTCATCATACAACACTATTATAATACCATTGACTGCATTGCCTGTGCTGTACCTTCATCATTATGACTTACTTATCCTATTACTGGAAGCCTGTACCTCCAGCTTTCTTTCACCCATTTTGCCATCCCCTCCCCCTACCCCACAACCACAAATTCTATGTATTTATGAGTCTGTTTCTGTTCTGTTTTGTTTTTTAGATTCCACTTATAAGTGAAATCATATGGTATTTGTCTTTATCTGATTTATTTCACTTAACATAATGGCCTCTAGGTTCATCAATGCTGTTGAAAATGTCATATATACCTCTTAAGTGTCTTAAAGTTGCTGGAATTAACCAGTTATGAGTTGTTGCCATCTTTAAGGGTCCAAGTGGTTTATGATTTGAAGTTAAATGCCCTCAATAATATAGATTTGTAATGTTGTAAAAACCTAGGTAATAGGGGCACCTGGGTGGCTCAGTCATTAAGTGTTTGCCTTTGGCTTGGGTCATGATCCCAGAGTCCTGGGATTGATCCCCACATCAGGCTCTGCTCAGCGGGGAGCCTGTTTCCCCCGCCACCCCACCTACCTCTCTGCCTACTTGTGATCTAGGTCTGTCAAATAAATAAATAAAAATCTTGAAAAAAAATTTTAAAAAGGAATAAAACCCTAGGTAATATTAATTATGTATCATTTAAAAATTGACAAATATATAAATGTATTGAGAAGAATGTAAAAGTTTGCTGTCATTCTAATACCATTTCTAATTGTACCAACCCTGAGGTTCTAAGAGTTAGTATTTGTACCTTTTCTCTAGTTTTCCAAACAAAGTTATAATGATTTATATGTTAATCCATTCAGCAACTGTTTAAAGAAATTTTTAAAATACTAAGGTAGACAAATAATACAAAAAGTTATAAACATGATTAATCTTAAATGGAACTATATACCTAGATAAACACAGAAGGAACAATGAATCCTTCTGGAAAGGCAGATGTTCAGTTTACTATGTTGTGTAACAAAATATACTTAATAGTCTATTGCAATATCATTCGTTTTCCTCACAAGTTTTAGGTCACATATTGGAGAATAGCTTGGCTGGGCAGTTCTTTGACAGTCTTGTATGATGTTGTAGTCAAAAGTTTGTTGGGGATATAGTCACTTGTATCAAGTTGAATTGCATAATTTGTGGAGCCTAGTGTAAAATGAAATAGTGAGGTATCTTATACAAAAAGTAGAAAAAAGTGTTTTGTTAAAGGTGATAAAAATGAAACTTCCCTTTCTTACAGTCGCTCTCAAATTGTCATGATATGTTATTTTCCATTGACTGTTTTTCTAAGTAAAGAAAAATTAAAACTTTTGGTTATTAGCATGAATTATACTATTCTTTATATTATACAAGTTATAAATGCAAATATAAGAATATTTAACTCACATGAGGAATCACTGAAATTAAACAATTCCTATTCCATGGTTTATATGTGTGTGATTATTGAGGTTAACACTTAAAGTACTATGTCAAACAGTAATGGTGATAGTGGACATATTTTTCTTATTCTTGCTCATAGAAGAAAGGCTCTCAGTTTTTCCCCACTGAGGATAATTTTGAGTTGTGGGCCTTTTGTATATGCCCTTTATGATGTTGAGCTATGTTCCATCTATCCCTACTTTGGTAAGGGTTTTTATCAGAAAAAGATGCTGTATTTTTTCAAATGTTTTTTCTGCATCTACTGACAAGATCATATGGTTCTTTACTTTTCTTTTATTAATGTGGTATATCACATTGATTGATTTGCTAATATTGAACCACCCCTGCAGCCCAGGAATTAATCCCACTTGATCATGGTGAATAAATCTTTTCATGTTCTGTTGTATTCGATTTGCTGTTATTTTGAGAATTTTTACATCCATGTTCATCAGGGATATTGGCCTATAATGCTCCTTTTTACTGGGGTCTTTTCCTGATTTTGGAATCAAGGTAATACTGGCTTTGTAGAATAAGTTTGGAAGTTTTCTTTCCCTTTCTCTCTCTCTCTCTCTCTCTCTCTCTGATCAGTTTGGGAAGATAGAATGCCCCTGGGAAATCATCTGGTCCAGGACTCTTATTTGTTGGTAGATTTTTGGTTACTGATTCAAGTTCTTTGCTGATTAGGGTATGTTCAAATTTACTATTTCTTCTTGTTTCAGTTTTGGTAGTTTGTAAATTGTTAGGAATTTATCCATTTTTTCCAAGTTGCCCAGTTTAATGGCATATATAGTTTTTCAGATATATATAAATATATATATATAAATATATATATACAATACAAACAAATATATATGATATATATTTGTTTTTCATATATATAATTGTTTGTATTTCTGTGGTGTTGGTGATCTCTCTTCTGTTATTTGTGATTGACTCTATTTGGGTCCTTCCTCTTTCTGGTAAGTTTATCTAAGGGTTATAAGTTTTATTAATTCTTTCAAAGAATGAGCTCTTAGTTTCATTAATCTGTTATTTTTTCTGCTCTAATCTTTACTTTACTTCTTCTGCTGAGTTTAGGCTTTATTTTCTGTTTCTTTTCCAGATCCTTTGGGTATAAGGTTAGATTGTGTTTTTGAGACTTTTTTTGCTTCTTGAGGTAGGCTTGTACTACCTCAAGCAGGTTAGGCCTGCTTTTGCTGCAACAAACAATCCTAAACTTGTATGGAACCACAGAAGACCCCGAATAGCCAAAGCAATTCTGAAAAAGAAAAACAAAACTGAAAGCATCACAATTCCAGATTTCAAACTATATTGCAAAGCTGTAGTCTTCAAGACGGTACAGTCCTGACACAAAAACAGACACATTGGGGCACGTGGGTGGCTCAGTTGTTAAGCATCTGCCTTCGGCTTGGGCAGGGGTCCTGGGATTGAGCTCCACATTGGGCTCCCTACTCTGTGGGAAGCCTTCTCCTTCTCTGTCTACCTTTGCTTGTGTTCCCCCTCTTGCTTTCTCTCTCTCTGTCAAATAAATAAATAAAATCTAATAAAAGAGGGATGCCTGGGTGGCTCAGTTGGTTGAGCAGCTGTCTTCAGCTCAGGTCATGATCCCAGCGTCCTGGGATCCAGTCCCACGTTGGGCTTCTTGCTCAGCAGGGAGCCTGCTTTTCCCTCTGCCTCTGCCTGCCATTCTGTCTGCCTGTGCTTGCTCTCTCCCCCCCTCTCTCTGATAAATAAATAAAAAAAATCTTAAAAAAATAAAAAATAAAAAAAATCTTAAAAAAAAAGAATCTTTATAAAAATGATATGAGGAAGTGGTGATGCAACATGGGGGCTTAAGTGGGTAGAAGAAGAATCAATGAAACAAGATGGAATTGGGAGGCAGACAAATCTTAAGTGACTCTTAATCTCACAAAACAAACTGAGGGTTGCTGGGGGGAGGGGGTTTGGGAAAAGGGGTTGGATTATGGACATTGGGGAGGGTATGTGCTTTGGTGAGTGCTGTGAAGTGTGTAAACCTGGTGATTCACAGACCTGTACCTCTGGGGATAAAAATATATGTTTATAAAAAATAAAAAAATATTAAAAAAAAGAAGTTGGAGCAGTAAAAATAAACTTATGATTCATTAAAAAAAAATAACAACAACAACAACAAAAACCAGATGCATTGATCAAAAGAACAGAATAGAGATCCCAGAAATGGACCCAAAACTATATGGTTAACTAATCTTTGACAAAACAGGAACGAATATCCAATTGAAAAAAGTCAGAGAAAGACAAGTACCATATGATCTCACTCATATGTGGAATTTAAGGAAAAACAACAACAACAACAGATGAACTTAAGGCAAAGGGGAAAAGAAAAAAAAAAGGAGAGATGGAAACATACCCTTAGAGAGTCTTAATGATAGAGAACAAACTGAGGGTTGATGAAGGAAAGTGGGTATAGGTATTCAGAAAGGCACTTGTACTGATGAGCACTGAATGTTGTAAGAAAGTGACAAATCACTGAATTCTACTCCAGAAACCAGTTTTGCACTGTATGTTAACAATCTAAGATTTAAGTGGGGGGAAAAAAAAAGTATGGCATCTTGGTCATGTTAGTCCCCATGCTTATTCATTTGCAGATGTAACTCACTTATCTTGTACTTAGCTTAAGTTGTGGAATTCCAACGTTTTGTGGGTCCAACAGAATTCTGTGCTGCTGGAGTATGGTGAACGCTGTATATGAGTATAATGGCAAGGAACTGCAGATGTTCATAACTGTGCATCCTTTGCTCATTCACAGGCTCCATTGTCCTAGTGGAATGCATGCACAAACACAAGTTCATAGGTACAACCATTACATTTTAAGATGGTGACGGAAATGCACTACACCATAGGTAGAGCTCTTTTGGCAGGGGGCCTCTTGGTGATGGCACAAATCAAATGCCAATAAAGTTGGCCCTGAGCTGAAGGCTTGGCCCAGTAGGATGTCTAAGAATGGCTCAGTCACACAGCTGGCAGTTAACTAACTTTTAGCTAGAATATTTACATGCAGCCTTTCAAGCATGGTGGTCTCAGGATAAACTTAGTAAAGGTCTGGCTTTCCCTAGAGCAAGCATTTTCAATGAACTAAAAGTAAGTTGCATGGCCTTTTATGGTCTAGCCACACTTTACCAATGAAAGCAGTCCTAATACCTTCCAGATTCAAAACAAACAAACAAACAAAAAAACAAAAAAGGACCCCTACCCCTTAACAGAAAGAAATGTCAAAGAACTTGCATCTATTCATCTATTATTTTTTCAAGGTTTTATTTAAATTTCAGTTAGCTAACATACAGTATAATATTAGTTTCCAGTGTACAATACCATGATTCAACACTATTTTTAAAAAGCAGATGACCTGGTGAAGTTTAGAATGTAATAGTAGACATGATAATAGTAATAAAGCCTCAGGTAAGTACCATTAAAATTGAAAATCTCCTTTCTCCACTGGTCAACTTTCTAGTGTAATGGGTATCAATATTTTGAGATACTATTATATATAAGCAAAATATATGTGTATGCATATATAAATAGGCACATATATAACAAATATGCACATTTATATATAAATGCATATCATAAAATGTTGGTTTCCAAATGATATCATTGCTTAAATGATATCTTATGACTTGCTTTATTTGCACTTAAAAATTTTAATTACTCTTTGTGCTGGTTGTAGATTATTCTAGATATACCATGTCCTCCTTTAAGTCTTTCCATATTCTTTGCTATTACAATCAGTGTTGCAGTGATTTTTGATGTCAATATTGTCAATTTTGTAAACATCTGTCCATAGAAAATTTATGGAAGTAAATTATTGGGTCAAAAAGCTTATGCAGTCTTGAATTTTAATTCACCAGTTGCACATTTCCCACTTCTTGTTTTCCAGGCATTAAATTAGGCACTTACTTTAGTGGATATTTTCATATTAACTTTCAATGACATTGTACCAATTTGTACTCCTACAAGATAATGTGTGAAATTCTGTTTCCTCTTGCCCTTGTTAGCACAGAGTGTTTTTAAACATATTAATCTTTGATAAATGTATAACTGTAAAATATTTTGATTTCCAATTTTTGATGCTGAGTGTGATTGAACATAACTTTGTTTATTTGTTATTTCCCTTTTTTTAAAAGAAATTGTCTGCACCTATCATTTGGCCATTTTTCTTTTGACTTATCTTTAACCATTAAGAAAATTTTCTGTTTAGCACAACAGTTGCATATTTCATTTCTAGTTGTCACTTTTGCATTGTGTGGGGTATTTTGGCCATGCTGAAGAGTCTAAGATTTTTGGCTATATCCATCTTTTTTTTTTATACAGTTTCTGAATGTTTTGCCGTATTAAAATGAATATTATTTTTCCTCCTTTCCTAGTAATTAGCCTTAATTTCCTTTCCTTCAAGATTACAAACAAATTCACAATTAGTTTCTTCCAGGTTTATTTTTCACATTTAAAATTTTATTGCATTTAAAAATGGACAAACACCTTAAAAATCAAAATATTCCTTTTGAGAAGATAATACATGGATATCAAAATATGTGAAAGACAAAGATTTGGATTGGGCAGAAGGTAAAATTCTCATTTCATATAAAAACAATTTATTTTTATTTTTTGGTTAGATGCATAAAGATTCCCACATGCACACATACACAATTTTATGTATACATAGATACTGTCCTTAATCAACCTACTGGGAGTTCTTTCATTAAAAGTTAAATCATAGGTGCCAACCTATCTGACACCATTTAAAATCTTCTTATTATGTGGTTGAGATTTGGCATACATAATGAAATGAAGAAAACTTATATTTACTTGATTGATGATGCACATATGTTTGTTTGAAGATATTTGGCCTATCTAGGTATCAAGATAGCCTTAAGTACATTATTTGATAATTGACAAGATTATAATATAGGATGATTGGGGATATATTGAGTTGCTGTTTTTATTGAGGACCCACAGGAGCACTAGTACAGAGATGTTTGATAGCATTTCCCTTCAGACAGAATATGGTCTGAAAAAAATGAATCACATATTCATTCAAATCACTACAATACAAAGGAGTGTATAACTTGTAAATATTTGGAATAAACTAAATAATTTAGAAACATGTAGAGGGTGTATCCCTTAAGCAATCATAAATAAAATCATTCTGAAGGAGATGACACCTGCTATGTCATCCAGGCATTGGTAATCATTACAAGACATGTCGAGGATAAGATTATGGTGGGATACTTCTATGTTAAGAGAAGAATAAAACAGAAGTTCAGGAGTGAAAATTTAGGGAGTTCTCAGGGGAACAGTGCTTCTTTTCAGACTAGTGAAATGTGTGATTTGGATTTGAGGATAGAATTAATAAGCCTACAGAGGAAGAGATTTCCAATGGCTCAAGATTTGAGACTCTCTTTAAAAGGCATTGGTTAAAATATATGACCTTTATGGTTTATTGAGCTGCTAGGTGGAACCACCACCACAATGCATTTCAGGCAATAAATGTAATGGCAGTAAATAGAATGCTTTGAAGAGATGAAGTTTAAAATGAGAGTTCTGAAGGGAAAGAGACCAATTGTATTGATAAGGCTACAGATAAAGGCCTGAGTTCAGATAGATATAATGGGAATGGAGAGTAAAATCTGAATTTGAAACTCCATACAAATAATGTATTTATATACTTGATGGATGTTTGGTGCAAATAGACATAGATAAAAATATTTTGAAATTTTTAATTTGAATATCTGCAAAATTATTAGAGAAGTGAGGAGGAGTGCCTAGCTTTAGATTGTAGAATGGATTTGTTTTTAAATATGTGAATTTGGAGATGAAAGTATTGGGTACATGTTAGTAGAGTGTAGAGTTTGATCTTATCACAAAGGAGACATTAATTGAGGCTTTAGGAATTCATGGTAATTCATGAGCAAGGCAATGGGGCTTTTTGTGTTTTTTTGTTTGTTTTTTTGTTTGTTTGTACTGTTTATTTTTTTATTTTTAAAGTATAGTTGACATATATTAATTTCATGTGTACAACATAGTGATTTGACAATTGCATACCTTACTACATGCTCACCATATTAAGTATAGTTACCATCTGCCACCAAAGTTATTACAATATTGTTGACTATATTCCATATGCTGTACTTTTCATTCCTGTGACTTATTTGTTATATAACTGGCAGTTTGTACTACTTAACCCTCTTCACCCATTTCACCTTCTCCCAGGGAACCTCCCCTGGTTTGTGTCTCCATTTATGAATCTCTTTGTTTTGTTTTGTTTTTTGGATTCCACATACAAGTGAAATGATATAGTATTTGTCTTTTTCCAACTTATTTCACTTATCCTAATGCTCTGTGGGTCCATTTATGTTAAGGCAAATGGCAGAATTTCAACTTTTTTTTATGACTGAATAATATATCATTGCATATATGTACCACATCTTCTTTATCTTTTCATCTATTGATGGAAATTTGGGCTGCTTCCATATTGTGGCTTTTGTAAATAATGCAGTAAACATAGAGGTGCATGTGTCTTTTCAAATTAGTGTTATCATTTTATTTTGGGGGGTAAATATCCAGGAGTGCAATTGCTGCGTCATATGGTAGTTCTGTTTTTAAATCTTTTTAGAAATCTACCTACTGTTGTTTATAGTGGCTGCATCAGTTTACATTCTTACCAACAGTGCATAACCATTACCTTTTCTCTACATCCTTAACAACATTTGTTATTTCTTGTCCTTTTGATTCTAGCCATTCTGACTGGTGTGAAGTGATACCTTACTGTGGTTTTGATTTGCATTTCTCTGATGCTTAGCGATATTGAGGGTGTTTTCATGTAAACAAATGTAAACACACTGGTCATCTGTATGTCTTCTTTGGATAAATTTTAAATCAGATTATTGGGATTTTTTGTTTGTTTGTTTGTTTGTTTTGGTGCTGCATGATTTCTTTATATATTTGGATATTAACTCCTTATTGGTTACATAATTTAGAAGTATCTTTTCCCTATAAAGACCTTAGCAAACTCAACACCCAAAGAACAAATAATCCAATTGAGAAATGGGCAGAGGACATGAACAGACGTTTCTGCAAAGAAGATATCCAGATGTCCAACAGACACATGAAAAAATGCTCCACATCACTCGGCATCAGGGAAATACAAATCAAAACCACAATGAGATACCACCTCACACCAGTCAGAATGGCTAAAATTAACAAGTCAAGAAATGACAGATGCTGGCAAGGATGCGGAGAGAGGGGAACCCTCCTTCACTGTTGGTGGGAATGCATGCTGGTGCAACCACTTTGGAAAACCGTGTGGAGGTTCCTCCAAAAACTGAAAATAGATCTACCCTATGATCCAGCGATTGCATTACTGGGTATATATCCTAAAGATACAAAATGTGGTGCTCTGAAGGGGCATGTGCACCCAAATGTTTATAGCAGCAATGTCCACAATAGCCAAACTATGGAAAGAACCTAGATGTCCAACAACAGATGAATGGATAAAGAAGATGTGGTATATATACACAATGGAATACTATGCAGCCATCAAAACCCCTGAAATCTTGCCATTTGTGACGACATGGATGGAACTAGAGGGTATTATGCTTAGTGAAATAAATCAATCGGAGAAAGACAACTATCATGTGATCTCCCTGATATGAGGAAGTAGAGATGCAATATGGGGGGGTTGGGGGGTAGGAAAAGAAAAAATGGAAGAAGGTGGGATTGGGAGGGAGACAAACCATAAAGGACTCAATCTCAATAAACAGACTGAGGGTTGCTGGGGGGTGGGGGGATGGGAGAGGGTGGTGGGAATATGGACATCGGGGAAGGTATGTGCTATGATGAGTGCTGTGAAATGTGTGAACCTGGCGATTCACAGACGTGTACCCTGGGGATAAAAATACATTATATCCTTATTAAAAAATAAATAAATAAATTCAAATAAATAAAAGCAAAAAAAAAAAAAAGAAGTATCTTCTCCCATTCAGTAGATTATCTTTTCACTTTGTTGATGGCTTCATTCACTGTGCAAGAGCTTTTAAGTTTGATGTAGTCCCCATTGTTTATTTTTGCTTTTGTTTCTCTTGTGTGAAGAGAAAAAAATCAGAAAAAAGTTGCTAAGGCTGATGACCAAGATATTACTGCCTATGTTCTATTTTATGAGTTTTATGCTTTCTTGTTTTACATTTAGGTCTTTAATTCATTTTGAGTTCACTTTTGTGCGTGGTAAAAGAATATGGTCCAATTTCATTTTTTAGCATTTAGCTGTCCAATTTTCCCAACACCATTTATTGAAGAGACTGTCTTTTTTCCCATTGTATTCTTGCCTCCTTTGTTGTAGGTTATTTGACCCTATATGCATGGTTTTCTCAGCTCTCTATTCTGTTCTGCTGATTTATGAGTCTGTTTTCATGCCAGTAACATACTGTTTTATGACTATAGCTTTGTAGTATAGTTTGAAATCTGGGATTGTGGTACCTCTAGCTTTACTCTTCTTTCTCAGAATTCCTTTTGCTATTCATGGTATGTTGCAGTTCCATAAAATTTTTAAGATTATTTTTTTCAGGTTCTGTGAAAAATACTATTGGTATTTTGTGGGATTGCATTGAATCTATAGATTGCATTGGGTTGTATGGACACTTTAACATTATTAATTCTTCCAATCCATGAAGATGGTATGTCTTTCCATTTGTTTGTGCCATATTCAATTTCTTTCAAATTGTGTCTTAGAATTTTCAGAGTATAGGTCTTTAACCTACTTGGTTAAGTTTATTCCTAGGTATTTTATTATTTTTTATGCAGTTATAGATGGAATTATTTTCTTAATTTATCTTTCTGCTAGCTCTAGGATCAGCTTTGACTCCTTTTCTTAGAAGTTGTGGTCTTATATAGTAGAAGTTCTGTGGAGCTATAGCACAGCCCCCTTTGGTCATCAAAACCAGATGTTCCAAGGATGTCGCCTATGTGGGCTGCATACGCCCTCCTGTTGGACTAGGTTGCTACTGCCACTGATGTCTTGATGGGTGTGTCTGGCCCTCAGCCTGGCTGTCAACAGTAACTGGCCATGACCATTGCAGGAGCAGTGGTGGGCAAGGCTTGTCCACGTGCAGCTGAATGAGTGGACTGGCTGTAGCATCTGCATGTGCATTAGTGGGTGGGGCTAGATCCTAGTACAGCTAAGAGGCCTTCTAAGGCTAGTGGTGGGGCTAGCTCCGCCTTCCTCAGGACAGGAGTTACTCTGAACGGCCACCAGTCCTGACTGGGGCTGGCTATCAGGTGTGGCAGTGCAGCAGTAGCTCTGGGGGATGCTAGTCCCAACTAAGGCTGCCCACTAGTTGAGGAGGGGTAGGAGCCACTTTGGAGGGGTGCCTGCCATGGCTGAAGTTTGTGTGGGGTCTTTCTGTAAGGAAATGCTGGGGCAAAACAAGCAATACCAGCAAGGTAGAGGAAGCCATTATAACTGCCTCATGAATGTGTCTGGCCAGCTAGCTTGATGGAAGGCAAGAAGAAGGTGCCTGTCAGTGCTTCTGTTCCTGGATAAAGCCACTTTCCTTTCTAGTATATGTCCTAAATTGTTAATAAATCTCCTTCAGGCACTTTTTAAGCTGTTATTTCTGTGTTGGGTCTTAGCCTGCTGGTCTTTTAAAACAGAGACTCAGTTTTCTATAGTCCCCTGACTCTCCCAGAGTTAAGCCTGGAATTTTAAAAGATATTATAGGGGCTTTTTTACCTGGTTGGTTGTAGGTCCTCTGGGCCAAGGGTTCCATGTATAGGGCTTGATTCCCTTGTCCCTCCATGCCTATTTCTCTTGTGGGTATATTCGTCCAACCTTGTGGATTAGAGATTTGGTTCCCAACATCATCTCTCTTCTTCCTACTCTTCATTTATCTCTCTCTCTGTGTGTGTGTGTGTGTGTGTGTGTGTATATACACACACACATATATATATTATATATTAAATTTTTAAAAAAGATTTTATTTATTATTTGACAGAGAGACACAGAGAGAGAGGAAACATGCACAGGGGGAGAGAGAGATGAAGAAGCTGGCCTCCCAGTGAGCAGGGAGCCTGATGTGTGGCTTGATCCCAAAACTCTGGGACCATGACCTGAGCCAAAAGCAGACACTTAACTGACTGAGCCACCCAGGTGTCCCCTTCCTACTCTTCTTAGTGTGGTCTTCTCTTTATCTCTTTAGCTGTGGAAGATCTGTTGGGCCAATGTTCGGGCCACATTCAGAGTGAGTTTCATTACAGGTAGTTGCCTCAGTGTGTCTGTGGGAGAAGATGAGCTCAGGATCCTCCTATTCCACCACCTTCCCCTATTCTTAGACTGGTTTGGCAATGGGCTTTTAATACAACCATTAATTGCTTCCAAATGTCAAAACGAAAGTAGAGGAGTACGAATTAGGGAAAAGGTGTTGGAAGGATGTTTAAATAAGTAGGAGGATAATTAACTCTCCCTCCCTGGAAATTGAAAAAAGGAGAAAGTTGTAAGAAGGTAGAGACTTGGATTATATTTGTGACACTGGAGTAGTTTCATTGAAGTCACGTGAGCAAAGCCAGATGTCTTTGGGGTTAATAATCTACTTTTAAGGTCATATACACAATAAGTAGGGAGTATTTTAAAATAAGTTTTATTGAAGTATAAATGATATACAGTAATATGCACCAGTTTTATGTATGTATTTCAATGGGTTTTGATGAATTTATATACACCAACATAATAAAAATATAGTCTATTTTCATTATTATACAAATTCCTTTTATGAGCCTTCTCAGTTCACTCCCTAACTTATTGCCCCAGGCAATCACTGATCTGCTTTCCTTCACTACAGATTAGGTTTGTTCTTTCTAGGATTTCTCTTAAGTGCAGTCATATAGTGCATAATCTTTTGTGTCTGGCCTTTTGCACTTAGCATGATTTTGAGATTCTTTCATGTTGTTGTATTTGTCAGCAATTTGTTCTATTTTATTGGTGTGTATGTAAAATATGTTTTTGAGCAGTTTTATTAGTGACATAAGGTATAGACCATAAGAGAAAAATATAAATAAATGTCATACTTTTTTTTTTCAGATAGCAAAAATCTGAGAGTGTTTGTAAATAGAATAGATAAAAGGACTCAATACAGAAACCAAATAGAGAATACTAAATAGGAAATAATTTATTTAAAATATTCCTAGAGGACTCTGGGTTATAAAAGGAAAAATGCCATGAAATGAGAGTACATTAAAATAGATAAACAAAACAAAAAAGCAGGAAGAAAATGTTTCTTTAACCACAGTGAAAGAGATAAGGTAAATTAAAAAGGAAGTCTAGTTAAAATGAAATTTTCAAGATATAAAGAATATCTCAGGGATTATAGCGGAAAAAAGATAGAGGTGAAAATATACATCAAATAAACTAGATTTTCCTTGTAAGAAAGTGAAACCATCCTCTCAGAATTAGAAATATGGAGTTAGAGTTGAAAATGTGAGGAAAAAAGGTTCTATTTTATTAACATGGCACATGGAATCAGCTGATGACTTCTTGTACACTCAGCATATATATATATATATTTAACTTATTCTAGCAACATTTGAAAAGAAAGAAGAGAGCATTGGGTTTTGCACAATAAGTAGGGTATGGGGTCAAGAAAAGGAAGGATTTCATTCTGCAAGGAAGTATCATTTAAAACACTAACTCTGGTTATTGTAAATAATGCTGCGATAAACATAAAGGTGTGTATCAGTGGGTTTTTTGGGGGGTGGGTATTTGCTAAATACCCAATAGTAGAATTGCCATGTGATATGGTATTCCTAATTTTAATATTTTGAGGAGCCAATGATGTTTGCACCAATTTGCGTTTCCGCCTACAGTTCATGAGGGTTTCCTTAGAAGCAACCCAAATTCTACCGATAGATGAATGTAGAAAGAAGATGTGGTATACATACAATGGGATATTAGTCAGCTGTAAAAAAAGAATGAGGACTTGTAATTTGTAACAACATGAATGGATCTAGAGGGTATTATACCAAGTTAAATAAGGCAAACAGAGAAAGATGAATACCATATGATATCACGTATGTGTATAATCTAAGAAAAAAACAAAACAAATGAACAAACCAACAAAAAAAGATACAGACTCTTCAATAAAGAGAACAATTGGTGGTTGTTGGAGGGGTAATGGGGTTTAAGAGGTACATCCTTGCAGTTATAAATAAGTTATGGAGATGAAAAATACAGCATAAGGAATATAGTCAATAATATTGTAATTATATTGTATGCTGGCAAAAGATGATTACATTTATTGTGGTGAGCATTGAGTGGTATATAGAATTATTGAATCAATATGTTGTACACTTGGCATTAATATAACAGTATATGTGAGTTATACTTAATAAAATAAATTTTTTAAAACCCACTAACACTGGGATCTAGATTAAGGGGAAAGAGAAGTCCAGAAAGTTGATGGATGAAGAGAATAAAAGAGGAAATAGAGTGAGGGAACAATGGTGGAGAATGTGGAAAAATCCAATCTATTCAGTCATGAATGAATCTCATGATCCCGAAGTCAGGCACCATTGTGTTCTCTCTTTAATATAGGGTCCTTTGGCTATTGATGCTTTTCCTGAGTTGGGCTAGAATTCTCTAAAGGCCCTTTGAACTAAGTAATTAGAATCACATGCACTTCCTCAGAAAAATTCTCTGTTGCCTTGCATTCTACTCTCATCTTTGTCTTTAATTTGGAGCTTCCAGAATTCCCTATGGTATGTGCTCTTTTTTTTTTCTTCCTTTCTTTTGTAGTTTCTGCCCTAGCACTTGACCCTGATCCAGTAATGAAATCCCCTAGCATAAAAATTTAGAACAGCCATAAATTCCACTTATTATCATCTATATTGCCTATATCAAGACTTGTCGAGATTTAAGGTACATATGAATAATGTGAAGTGTTATTAAATGCAGGTTCTGATTCAGTAGGTCTGAGCTGGACCTGAGAACATGCATTTATAGCAAGCTACCACAATATGCTGATGTGCTTGAATAACATTATCAGTAGCCTAGATCTGGCATATACCTCTCCATCTTGGCCTTTGCAAGTAAAAATATATCAAGGAAGGATGAGCTGAAAGGTATGACTAAACATGTGGGAAATTGAATGGAGAAAATATTGAGGTCTTTGGAGTTGTCAGCATTGCACTGTTAGGAGAAAACACAGATGCTAACTAATACCATCATAATAAGATGACAGACAAAGTAGAGAGAAAAATAAATGAAGTGGGTAAAAAATGTGATAAAAATAAACTGACTGACAAGGTTGTAGATAAGATGCTGTAAATGGATGACCTAGACTTTGAAAGAGGCAACTGTTGAAAGCTTGTCTAGGGTAATAAAGTCATAACAAAGCACATCATAAACAAATGAAATTCATGTTCTGCTTGGTAACTTTAATCACAAATTCCTAAATAAGCAAAAAGTAATCATTACACATGTGTTGCCAAGGTTACTGTTTTCACAATGTAAAAGTGTTTTCTCACCTATAGATGGGAGAAAAAATAGTTGGCTTTGGAAGATAACTTCTGATGGCTCTATAAAACAATAATCTTGGTATCCAGGAATCTTCACCTAATTTCTGCTGAGCTCTTTTCCCTTGTGCTTTATACCTTCCTCAAATGACAGTCCTTCTCATTGTTTGTTTATGATTCCGAGATTTAACTGTCCTGTCATGCTGGGCCTCTGTGCTTCTAAGCACCTTTATCACTGCTGAGATCTTGCTTATAATTTTTGTGTCCAGCTGTGGTAAAAGTAAATTCTGTTAAAAAAGGAATTGATGGAGTTTTTTCTTTATATAGAATGAAACTTGGAAAAGGGAACATCAATATAAAATGAGCAATACAAATAACTTTCTTTTTTTTTTTTTTTTTTTTAACTTCCATTTACTTTCGGAGAGACAAGTTAAGATTCTATTCCACTTAGAATTTCTTTTCATGTTGGACCCTGCAGTATAGGTACAATAACTGGGCATGTGAAAGTAGCCAGTAGGGTTTAATTTCAGTAGGAATTAGAGATGGGTTAAAATAGAGGGAGTGGTTTAAAGAACCCTTCTCATGTTCTTTCAGATACAATAGAAACTACTGAAAAGTGGTATTTGTGGAGAAGTCATTTTAGCTAAACTGAACACACTGAATGTGTTAGTATTACAGGCAAAGATCGTTTGGTAAATATTAACAAGATCACATTGGTTTAAGTCTGGCAAATTCTACATTTTAGATGACTGTGAAAATTTGCTATTATTGTCTTAGTTTGGGTTCCCTCAGAGTTAGACCTGTGACAAGGATTTGAGTTTAAGTAGTTTTGGGGAGTGTTGAATCCATATACTCTAGAAAGAAATGCACATGCTGGTAGTTGGACATCAGGCTAGTGTGCAGTGAAGTAGTAAGTATGAAAAATTCTGCATTGAGCACTGCTGGTGTTTACTATAGCCTGTAGTATTGAATTCCAGTTTTTATGTGTCCTCTTTCTAACAGGTATATGTTATTCAATTAGAACTATTTTGAATTTAAAAAATAATGGGAGGAAATGCTTACTATATGAAATCAGAAATTTAGAATTGTGAAAATGTGGCAAAAGACTTTTAGAACATAATTTTATCTGTGATTATAAATATATGCTATTATTAATGGGACCAGAAATCTATCAGACCTTTGTCTTAACAATGAGATCTACTAGAAACCGTGTTTTCGGGGATCAAATTTCCTTCTTTTGTCTTTGTTTTTTAAAGATTTTGTTTGGTATTTGACAGACAGAGATCACAAGTAGGCAGAGAGGCAAGTAGGTGGGGGGAAGCAGGCTCCCCACTGAGCAGAGAGCCCGATGTGGGACTCGATTCCAGGACCCTGAGATCATGACCTGAGTCGAAGACAGAGTCTTAACCCACTGAGCCACCCAGGTGCCCTACGATCAGATTTTCTGATGACTGTAAGTAGCAAACTGTAGTGAACAGAGGCGTACTGGTATCTCTGAGAGTGGATTTGCCTACCATGCCCTACAGCAGGAGCAGTGCCCAATAGCTGAGTTGAGAGTGTCCCAGCATTCACCTATCTGTGGGTAGTGAGATCACTTTGATAGGAATAGCTCAGTTTTGACTGGATTTTGCTATGACTTCCTGACAGTGCTCTTCCACATCTTTTTCCCTTCTGTATAGTGCTTTTTTGGATTTCTAGCTTGTTCACCACTGTGTCTCAACTATTTTCAGTGAGCCTATTATCATTAATTATCGTTTGCTAGACACTGTAAAACTTTAATAGGTGCTCTGGGTTGTCTATCATGCCTTCAAGGTCAGAATGGCAGTAGAACCTTTTGAAGTTAAACCATATGAGTTATGAGAGTATAGAAAGGTAGAGTTTGAGGTAACATGGAGAATACATGCATCAAGTGAAGATACTTAAAGTCAGATATTTTAAACATTCACCACAATACAATACAAACCTGAAATATACCAAGCTGGTGAATAAGTGGCAAGTTTGTGACTATTACTCCAGTGAAGATTAAAAATATAAATTAAAAGAAAAAATCTTTTGTTTTATTTTCCTTTTGATGGTTGAAATAACAGTTCCTTCCTCTGAAATCTACCTGTATTGGAATTATTCATATCTTATTGTCTTATTATGAATATCCCTTCTCCTCAATCTTTTTTTGAGAGGCAAATCCAACACAAGTTTATCTTTAATTGCCTCAAAATACTTCAGCAAATGCCCTGGGTCTTGTTGGAATAGGCAGGGTTTTAGGAATTTTTTAAGTGCATTCATTCTTTTTACAACTATTTGTGTGGTCATTTTATGAACCAGGTATCAGGGGGGATAGGCTGTGAATAATGGTGACTATAATAGGCAATGCCTCTGAGTTCACATGGTTTCATTCTAGTGAAGTTGGCATGCAGTAAAGAATCATTCAGTCAGTAAAATTTTTACGATAATTTAGGATACATGAAAATACATAATATATCTTATAATTTTACAAATAGTAGTCAAAAATTATTAAGCTACAGACTGTTTAACTTTCAGTTTTTTATCCACCTTATTTTTTGTTAACACACTCTTTACATCTTTGATTTTTTATCTCATGTATTTTATTTATTTATTTATTTATTTTTATTAAATTGATTTATTTATTTTCAGAAAAACAGTATTCATTATTTTTTCACTACACCCAGTGCTCCATGCAATCCGTGCCCTCTATAATACCCACCACCTGGTACTCCAACCTCCCACCCCCCTGCCACTTCAAACCCCTCAGATTGTTTTTCAGAATCCATAGTCTCTCATGATTCACCTCCCCTTACAATTTATCCCAACTCCCTTCTCCTCTCTAACTCTCCATGTCCTCCATGCTATTTGTTATGCTCCACAAATA
>NW_026740001.1:0-4321 GCF_022355385.1 Mustela nigripes | reverse complement strand
TAACAATTTTAAATATCTATGCCCCCAACGTGGGAGCAGCCAACTATATAAACCAATTAATAACAAAATCAAAGAAACACATCAACAATAATACAATAATAGTAGGAGACTTTAACACTCCCCTCACTGAAATGGACAGGTCATCCAAGCAAAAGATCAGCAAGGAAATAAAGGCCTTAAACGACACACTGGACCAGATGGACATCACAGATATATTCAGAATATTTCATCCCAAAGCAACAGAATACACATTCTTCTCTAGTGCACATGGAACATTCTCCAGAATAGATCACATCCTCGGTCCTAAATCAGGACTCAACCGGTATCAAAAGATTGGGATCATTACCTGCATATTTTCAGACTACAATGCTCTAAAGCTAGAACTCAACCACAAAAGGAAGTTTGAAAAGAACCCAAATACATGGAGACTAAACACCATCCTTCTAAAGAATGAATGGGTCAACTGGGAAATTAAAGAAGAATTGAAAAAAATCATGGAAACAAATGATAATGAAAATACAACGGTTCAAAATCTGTGGGACACAACAAAGGCAGTCCTGAGAGGAAAATATATAGCGGTACAAGCCTTTCTCAAGAAACAAGAAAGGTCTCAGGTACACAACCTAACCCTACACCTAAAGGAGCTGGAGAAAGAACAAGAAAGAAACCCTAAGCCCAGCAGGAGAAGAGAAATCATAAAGATCAGAGCAGAAATCAATGAAATAGAAACCAAAAAAACAATAGAACAAATCAACGAAACTAGGAGCTGGTTCTTTGAAAGAATTAATAAAATTGATAAACCCCTGGCCCGACTTATCAAAAAGAAAAGAGAAAGGACCCAAATAAATAAAATCATGAATGAAAGAGGAGAGATCACAACTAACACCAAAGAAATACAAACTATTATAAGAACATACTATGAGCAACTCTACGGCAATAAATTTGACAATCTGGAAGAAATGGATGCATTCCTAGAAACATATAAACTACCACAACTGAGCCAGGAAGAAATAGAAAGCCTGAACAGACCCATAACAAGTAAGGAGATTGAAACAGTCATCAAAAATCTCCAAACAAACAAAAGCCCAGGGCCAGACGGCTTCCCGGGGGAATTCTACCAAACATTTAAAGAAGAACTAATTCCTATTCTCCTGAAACAGTTCCAAAAAATAGAAATGGAAGGAAAACTTCCAAACTCATTTTATGAGGCCAGCATCACCTTGATCCCAAAACCAGACAAGGATCCCACCAAAAAAGAGAGCTATAGACCGATATCCTTGATGAACACAGATGCGAAAATACTCAACAAAATACTAGCCAATAGGATTCAACAGTACATTAAAAGGATTATTCACCACGACCAAGTGGGATTTATTCCAGGGCTGCAAGGTTGGTTCAACATCCGCATCAGTCAATGTGATACAACACATCAATAAAAGAAAGAACAAGAACCATATGATACTCTCAATAGATGCTGAAAAAGCATTTGACAAAGTACAACATCCCTTCCCTATCAAAACTCTTCAAAGTGTAGGGATAGAGGGCACATACCTCAATATCATCAAAGCCATCTATGAAAAACCCACCGCAAATATCATTCTCAATGGAGAATAACTGAAAGCTTTTCCGCTAAGGTCAGGAACACGGCAGGGATGTCCGTTATCACCACTGCTATTCAACATCGTACTAGAGGTCCTAGCCTCAGCAATCAGACAACAAAAGGAAATTAAAGGCATCCAAATTGGCAAAGAAGAAGTCAAATTATCACTCTTCGCAGATGATATGATACTATATGTGGAAAACCCAAAAGACTCCACTCCAAAACTGCTAGAACTTATACAGGAATTCAGTAAAGTGTCAGGATATAAAATCAATGCACAGAAATCAGTTGCATTCCTCTACACCAACAGCAAGACAGAAGAAAGGGAAATTAAGGAGTCAATCCCATTTACAATTGCACCCAAAACCATAAGATACCTAGGAATAAACCTAACCAAAGAGACACAGAATCTATACTCAGAAAACTATAAAGTACTCATGAAAGAAATTGAGGAAGACACAAAGAAATGGAAAAATGTTCCATGCTCCTGGATTGGAAGAATAAATATTGTGAAAATGTCTATGCTACCTAAAGCAATCTACACATCTAATGCAATTCCTATCAAAGTACCATCCATCTTTTTCAAAGAAATGGAACAAATAATTCTAAAATTTATATGGAACCAGAAAAGACCTCGAATAGCCAAAGGGATATTGAAAAAGAAAGCCAACGTTGGTGGCATCACAATTCCGGACTTCAGGCTCTATTACAAAGCTGTCATCATCAAGACAGCATGGTACTGGCACAAAAACAGACCCATAGATCAATGGAACAGAATAGAGAGCCCAGAAATAGACCCTCAAATCTATGGTCAACTAATCTTCGACAAAGCAGGAAAGAATGTCCAATGGAAAAAAGACAGCCTTTTCAATAAATGGTGCTGGGAAAATTGGACAGCCACATGCAGAAAAATGAAATTGGACCATTCCCTTACACCACACACAAAAATAGACTCAAAATGGATGAAGGACATCAATGTACGAAAGGAATCCATCAAAATCCTTGAGGAGAACACGGGCAGCAACCTCTTCGACCTCTGCCGCAGCAACATCTTCCTAGGAACAACGCAAAAGGCAAGGGAAGCAAGGGAAAAAATGAACTACTGGGATTTCATCAAGATCAAAAGCTTTTGCACAGCAAAGGAAACAGTTAACAAAATCAAAAGACAATTGACAGAATGGGAGAAGATATTTGCAAACGACATATCAGATAAAGGACTAGTGTCCAGAATCTATAAAGAACTTAGCAAACTCAACACCCAAAGAACAAATAATCCAATCAAGAAATGGGCAGAGGACATGAACAGACATTTCTGCAAAGAAGACATCCAGATGGCCAACAGACACATGAAAAAGTGCTCCATATCACTCGGCATCAGGGAAATACAAATCAAAACCACAATGAGATATCACCTCACACCAGTCAGAATGGCTAAAATCAACAAGTCAGGAAATGACAGATGCTGGCGAGGATGCGGAGAAAGGGGAACCCTCCTACACTGTTGGTGGGAATGCAAGCTGGTGCAGCCACTCTGGAAAACAGCATGGAGGTTCCTCAAAATGTTGAAAATAGAACTGCCCTATGACCCAGCAATTGCACTATTGGGTATTTACCCTAAAGATACAAATGTAGTGATCCAAAGGGACACATGCACCCGAATGTTTATAGCAGCAATGTCCACAATAGCCAAACTATGGAAAGAACCTAGATGTCCATCAACAGATGAATGGATCAAGAAGATGTGGTATATATACACAATGGAATACTATGCAGCCATCAAAAGAAATGAAATCTTGCCATTTGCAACAACATGGATGGAACTAGAGCGTATCATGCTTAGCGAAGTAAGTCAAGCAGAGAAAGACAACTATCATATGATCTCCCTGATATGAGGAAGTGGTGATACAACATGGAGGCTTAAGTGGGTAGAAGAAGAATAAATGAAACAAGATGGGATTGGGAGGGAGACAAACCATAAGTGACTCTTAATCTCACAAAACAAACTGAGGGTTGCCGGGGGGAGGGGGTTTGGGAGAAGGGGGTGGGATTATGGACATTGGGGAGGGTATGTGATTTGGTGAGTGCTGTGAAGTGTGTAAACCTGGTGATTCACAGACCTGTACCCCTGGGGATAAAAATATATGTTTATAAAAAATAAAAAATTTTAAAAAAAAAAGAAAACAGAAGGAGAGATAAAAAGATTCCAGGACAAATAAAAATTAAAGAATTTGCAAACACCAAACCAACCCTACAGGAAATATTGAAAGGGGTCCTCAAAGCAAAGAGAGAGCCTAAAAGAAACATAGACCAGAAAAGAACAGAGACAATATACAGTAACAGTCACCTTACAGGCAATACAATGGCACTAAATTCATATCTTTCAATAGTTACCCTGATTGTAAATGGGCTAAATGCCCCCAGTGAAAAGATACAGGATATCAGAATGGATTTAAAAAAAAAAAAAAGACCCAACAATATTCTGTCTGCAAGAGAACTCATTTTAGAGCCAAAGACACCTCCAGATTGAAAGGGAGGGTGTGTCCATTACCATCCTAATGGACACCAAAAGAAAGTTGGGGTGGCGATCTTTATATCAGACAAATTAGATTTTAAACCAAAGACTACAATAAGAGATGAGGAAGGATTATTTGCTCCAGCTCTTTGAAGAATACCGGTGGAATTTTGATCGGAATAGCGTTAAAGGTAAAGATTGCTCTAGGC
>NW_026740000.1:0-1237 GCF_022355385.1 Mustela nigripes | reverse complement strand
ACCATTCTGTCAGTTGTCTTTTGATTTTGTTAACTGTTTCCTTTGCTGTGCAAAAGCTTTTGATCTTGATGAAATCCCAATAGTTCATTTTTTCCCTTGCTTCCCTTGCCTTTGGCGTTGTTCCTAGGAAGATGTTGCTGCGGCTGAGGTCGAAAAGGTTGCTGCCTGTGTTCTCAAGGATTTTGATGGACTCCTTTCACACATTGAGGTCCTTCATCCACTTTGAGTCTATTTTTGTGTGTGGTGTAAGGAAATGGTCCAATTTCATTTTTCTGCATGTGGCCGTCCAATTTTCCCAGCACCATTTATTGAAGAGGCTGTCTTTTTTCCATTGGACATTCTTTCCTGCTTTGTTGAAGATTAGTTGACTGTAGAGTTGAGGGTCATCACTACCTTCTAAACTGTAGATCTCAGATCCATCTTTGTCTTTTCTTCTTTGCTCCCACTAGATAATGTCAATCTGTGCATTTTTAGTTTGCTAGTTGCCAAGCCTTCCACTTTAACTTCTACTGACTCTGATGTTTGTCCCTTCTTCCCAATTACCTCTGCCATTTCCATATCAAGGTCTTGTTATTTCTTGCCAAGACTACTGTTGTAACCACTGCACATATACCACCCACAGAAGTAATTTTCCAGGAAGCTATGAAACTTGGATTTGGGGGCCCAAAATTTATTTGAGCCCCTTCTAAACCCTTACACCTGATGTCAAATGTGTAGTGTTGTATTCTTTTTCTTGAAGAGAACCCCTGTTTAAGCTTCAGGACCCCTAGAACATCAGATAAACTTTCCAAAGGCATGAGTGACTATACCACTCTGTGACTCTGTGGTTCTCCACTAGCACTCCCAAAGTGATAACATAATAAATCCATTCTCCTTTTTCTGATTGTAAAGCATTTCTTGGTTGGGCCCAAACCCTCCTTCCCACCTATGTTTCTATTACTCCACTTAATGTGTATTATTCTCAAACCGAATTGCTACTAGACACCCATTGGATAACCAACTCCACTGTGCTTCTGTTTACATATTTTTCCTCTACCAAGAACAATCTTCCTTCCTCAACCTTATCTTTCTCCCCATCACATCCCCAAATTTATATTTTACCCAACACTAAGGTTCCAGATTAAGTACCATTACCCCAATGAAGTCCTTGCAGATGACTGCTGTCTAGATGCAAGCTCTCCCTCCTCTGAACCCCCATTTATTAGTATTTCTGAAATCAAATCATTACTTTATATCT
>NW_026739999.1:0-20394 GCF_022355385.1 Mustela nigripes | reverse complement strand
TTTTTTTTTTTTTTTGGCCTGTTTCAAGTTACTTTTAAGTTTAAGCGCACAGCTTGACAGTAACCTTTAATTAGAAGAGCCCAATCTATGTTCAAATTTCACTTTTTGCATCTTTTCCCAGAGATGATACTTTTACTTCTTGTTACTTGTCTCAACCTACAGCCTATACTTAAAGAATCTTTTAACATTGGGAAAGTAGTCCTGTAAAAACAGAGCATGGAATTCGAGGTGGGGAAAGAAGTACATGTGTCTACGGGTCATACCTTCCCACTCACTACCCAAATGTCATTGGGCAAGCCACCAAGCTCATTTCTGCATCTGTAAAATGAAACAAAATTCACAAGTTTCTACAGTTTAATGAGCTTCTCCCTGTGAAGAATGTGAAAAACTATAAAACCCTAGACCTTGTGAGTTATTATTGTATTCACTGTCCTCCACAGACCAGGGCATTTTAGGCCATTGAGATTCCCCCTGAAGCTCATGCGAAGACTGTAGGCTGAGAACAGAGCAGCTTCCGGTAGGCTGAGTTTAAGTAAGCACATCTTTGTTTAAACTGGTTTCTTTAATTTACTACAATCATGACTCCCTGACAGTAAGGGCATATTCTCAGTGTTCTATGAACAGTTGCAAATTAAAGGGAAATTTGCTAGGGATAAGCTCATCACAGTATTTCATCTCTAAATATATATCACATTTGTTTAAAAAAAAAATGAAAGAAAGTCTCTAAACACAAAATTAGAAGTTGATGCCAAGCCAATAGAAACACTGTGACATCTATGACACACAAGGCTAATAATTCTTAGAATAGAGGGAACTTTCAGAAATCAGTAGGAAAGAAATAAACATCCTGAGAAAGATGAGAATGTATCGGAATACACAACTTAAATAAAAGGTTAGTCTACAGAGAGATGAGAAATATTCATTACCAGTGGTTATTGAAGAAAAGAGACTTAAAAAAAACACAAACAAACCCAAAAACAAGATGCCATTTTTTTCTGCTGGCAAAGATTTTATAAACATTTAAAAAATAAATCTTGCATTTTTTTAGAGAAAGGAGAAATGGAAATTCTCATACACTGTTGGTGGTAGGTATACAAATTAGTACAGCTGGAAAAAATGTGGTAATATAAATAAAAAGTCATGAAAATATGCATAAGATTGAAAGGTCTTGAAAAGGGAATTCTGTTGTTTCTTTTCATTTCATTTATCTCTATTAATTTATTTATTAATTTATCTAATTAGAAATGATAAAGATGCACACAACATTTAATGTATTTTAATATGCATCAGTGTATTATTTAGAATAGGAAATTGTAGAAACAACTTAAATAAGTAACAGTAGGGGCGTGATTACATAAATGAAGTAATGAATACTAAGACCATTTAATGGTCTTGAATTGTTTAATGAATTTAAATATTGTTTAATGAAAACCATGTTAGAATGTTATGCACAACATTGCTCACTAAATGAATACATGTAGAGACACATTCCAAAAACAATGGGAGGTAAATACAGTGTTTTCCTTTGGTTTGGATTGTGAATCTTCCAAATTATCTGCAGCAGATATGTGTTATTTTAGAGTTGTACATTAATCCCAAGCGACAGAATTTCTTTCTTTTAAAAATTATTAAAGACTGGAATCCTAAATTAGGGTGGAAAATTCGACTCAGTTGTGCAAAACTATCATGTTATGTTTTTCAATTGATTTCCCTTTTCTGTTGAACCCATATGCCCATCAACTGGCCCATGTAAGTTTGCTGGTGAGCATTTAAACGTGAAACATTTCCAATTAAATGCAGATAAACTCAATTCTATATATGGACCATATCTTCTTTATCCATTGAAGGGCATCTTGGTTCTTTCCACAGTTTGGCAATTGTAGCCTTTCCTGCTATGAACATTGGGGTATAGGTGACCCTTCTTTTTACTACATCTGTACCTTTGGGGTAAATTCCCAGTAGTGCATTTGCAGGGTCATACCAGACTTTTGTATCAACATGGACAGGACTAGAAGAGATTATGCTGAGTGAAGTAAGTCAAGCAGAGAGAGTCAATTATCATATGGTTTCACTTACTTGTGGAGCATAAGGAATAACATGGAGAACATTGGGAGATGGGGAGGAGAAGTGAGTTGGGGAAAATCAAGAGGGGGAGGCAAACCATAAGAGACTGTGGACTCTGAGAAACAAACTGAGGATTTTGAAAGGGAGGGAAATGGGGGGTTGGGTGAGCCTGGTAGTGGGTATTAAGGAGGGTATGTATTGCAGGGAGCCCTGGGTGTGGTGCATAAACAATGGATTTTAGAACACACACACACAAAATTAAATTTTAAAAAAATGAAGATAAACTTCTTCTGATTTAAGAAGTCATTTTTAGATCCATATTATGCAGACTCAAAGATCAGAGCATTGCTCCCTCTTCAAGGAGTCTCAGCCTTCCCCCAAATGTTTTCAGAATGCAGAATGAGGATAATGCTAGCTAGGAGGAAAGGACGTGCTGCAGGTTGGCCTAAGAATGTGTTGTCTTATTCTGCTATTTTTTTGGGTATTGCCTCTGTTTTAAAATGTAAGTTTTATTATTATTTAGACAAGGTGAGGCCAACAGATCAGGAGACAATTGTCATTGAAAAGATTGTTCCTCACCATAACCAAGAGGAGGGAGCACTCCTCACCACACAGGGAGCCACTCCGGGCAGCACTGGGCTCAGCCACGAGGCATAGGGAACAAGGGAAAACTGCGAGCCAGAGGTTTGATTGTGGTTTCTATGTGAAGAAATGGGCAGGGTAAGCAGGCCTAGGACTGGCTAGTTTGGGGGGTTATTTCAACAGGCTCTGGGTGCTGGGGCCTGTCCCTCTGCCTTTGGTACCTGGTCCTAGGATGATTAGGGTCAGGGACAGTGACCTGGGTGTGAGAGCTCCAGAAAGGAGATGGTTAGAGGCACAGATTTGGCACTGGTTGGGGTGCATGTGAAAGAGTCCCTTGCAGGACTGTCTAGCCCTTTACTATCTCTAGAAATTGGCTAGCCCTGGGAGGGGCAGTCTCTCCCAGGTCAGCAGGAACCCAGGTGTCAGAAACACCTGCTTACTACAGACTCCCTATCCCCCTCCCTAATGTTACTTTTTCCCTTCTGGCCTCCAAACAGCTGACATCCACTCTCAACCTCCTGAGGACTCTGCCCTCCATTCAGTTACAGGGTCCTGGCTTCTGCTTCTTTCTTGTCTAGATTTGCCTCTTTTGGCCTCTCTAGTTCTCTGACCTCTCTCACTTCACCTTGCCTGGGCATGTGGCATGTGAGGAATTTTCTGCAAGCTCCACACATCCTCAGAAAACTGGGGCCTGAACTCGGCCTTCTCTCTGCCTGAAAACTCATAATTTTGCTATAGTCCATGGCACACTAGAGGCCTTCTTGGCCCAAAGTCCCTAAGGCAAGATGACACCCAGATCTCAGCTTTGGAAGTTCTCTTCAGCTGTATTCTGAGGGGACAGACATGGGAACACAATTTCCTGCCTTTCTTCTCCTCCTCCCCATCCTTTCCCCATCCATGCTTCCCAGCTT
Organism: Mustela nigripes; assembly: GCF_022355385.1. Classification (NCBI taxonomy): domain Eukaryota; kingdom Metazoa; phylum Chordata; class Mammalia; order Carnivora; family Mustelidae; genus Mustela; species Mustela nigripes. The sequence goes on along the minus strand of NW_026739999.1, from coordinate 16,837 downwards.
GTCTTATCCTAATACACAGGGAGAACATTCCTCCTTCTTGTTTAGGAAAACTTCATGTACATGACATCCTTATTTCTTCCTACTCTGTAGCTTATAAAACAACTCTGATGGTGTGACCTGAGCCTGGCTTTTTAATCACTGGGGCTTGAGAAGAGCAAGAACTAGGCTATGCTCATGATTAACAACACAACGGTTTGGCACCTTAAAATATTATTCTTGCTATAATCACGCCTTCGTAAATGTGACATTCCCACAGCATTAGGCTCATCTGTATACCTCCTCCCTTCAGAAGGATATCCTCTTAAACTCTGCTACTCTGGTCTTCTCAGGCGCATCTGGGTAGATTTGGCACTGTGCAAATTCTCACCTTTCTTGAGCGATCGTTGTTACTCTTTCCCCAGGATGCTCATCTCCTTCTAGTCCTAATCCTTCCCAGTTACCTCTTTGGCCACTAGAAAGCTTAAGCAAAATTGTAAGCACAGGCTCCCCTAACATGGGATAATACTTGGGTTAAGTCCTGCAATACTGGGAATGGAGGAAGTCAGCAGCTGACTCTGATGAAAGGCAGCAGGATAATCCCAGCCCAAAGCTCCCACCATGCTCTCAACCTTGCCCAAGTCCTTGCGCAATCTCCAGCCCTAAGATACCTGATTCAAGGACAGAGGGACTAGGCCAGCAGGGGAAGCATTTTTGTCTCCTGTGATCTTTCTGGAAGATGGTAATTCCATACCATTCACTGTGGGTTTTCTTTCTGGCTCAGCTACATTCTCCTCTTCTGAAACAGTCTCTAAGTGTGCCCCAGGCCACTGAGCTGCTGCTACTGAAATTGGAATTCCTCTATAAAAAGAGTTCTTTAAAAGCCCAGAGTCTAAGCCAGGGGACTAAAAAATGGTCTTCCAAGCCCTGACCTCTCTTCCATCTACTGGTTACCCCACATCTGTTTCTGCACATGGTGGCTCTCAGAGAACCTTGACTCTCAGTTCAAAATGATGTGACTTCTGAATTTGGGTCCAATCTATGTGTCTATATTTTTTTTTGGGGGGGGCTCTAAATTCAGTTTATTTCACTACCTGTTTCAATCGTTCCATACCAGAAAATGATAACTCAAAATTGTATAAATATAGAAGAGATCACTGATGGCATATAGTAAATAATTTCCCCTCACTACTCACCAGCTATTCAGTTAATAGTTTCTATTTCTATTTCTTCACACATCAATCATTTGCTCTGAAAACCTGTTAAGTTCTAAATTTTTCTGTATTCACACATAGGTGTGTCTATATTTTGATCTCTGCGTGTCATGGTTTCAATACTTATATATAAATATAAGATAGCATACTATTGTTTTCTGGAATTCTAAAAAATATTTTGACTAGTGTAAACACATATAAAACAACATCTAGGAAACTGCAGAACATCAAAGCTGAAGAAAAAAAAATGGATCTCATAAAAGACTGAGTCCATCTGAAAGAACAATAAGCTTAAGCCTCGGAATCTTTCCACATTTAGCTATCATTCTGGAGTAAAACTGAAATGCCAGATATAGAAAGACGAAGAGAACTTACCATCCACGACACTTACTGAAAGAGCTAGTAAAGGGTATAACTCAATAACAAGAAAAAAATGCATCCTGATGGAATGATTGGGATGCAAGTAGCAATGAAAAGAACAGAAAATTTTGAATATGTTAGCAAAAATCTATAATTCTGTATGTTTTTAAAAATATAAAATTAAAGAATAGTCAATGAATAGTTGTCACCCTCCCAATCCCATCTTGTTTCATTTATTCTTCTCCTACCCACTTAAGCCCCCATGTTGATTTTCTTATTGGTGTGGCGTGACTGACCATAAAACACCCTAGTTGACTTTTAAAAATTTAACCTGAAAGAACATAACATGTAGTTTATGACAAGAGGCATTTATCCTTTTGTAGCATTTTGTGCCTCATTTATTATGATTTTCATTTTTTCTCCCTTGTAGTTTAAGCCATTGGTTTTATGTCAGCTCCTTGATGTCCGTTGAGAGTAAGGACTACATCTTATTTGAACATCTTTTTCTGCATTTCAAAACTCTGTATCAGCTAGGCCCATTACGTATATATGTGGTGCTTATTAATGCTACTAGTGTGCATAAATTGTCTTGAATCCAAGATAGAACGTCCACTAAACACATTTTATTCCATTTGAGTCATGTAATGCTTTCCTGAGTACAATATATGAAAAATTCAACTTTATCGAATATCCTGTGCCAAAATATAAGGCCCATTTTAATAAAACTTAATTTAATATTTCTTTGACTTCTTTTGGAAGAACTGTTTTGGTATGTAAACTGATTTCAAGTTTTGCTTAAAGATACAGTTGGCTCAAGTTTGAAGGAAAAGCAACTCTTCAGATAAATAGAATCTTTGGCTTTCTCTGATACAAAACATCAAGACATCAGAATGATCATAAATCATGGAGTTTAAGTTCTTTTTTTCCCCAGAAGATATACCTTTTTAAAGTAATTTTTGCCCAGAAACCAATATTGCACTGTATGTTAAGTACCTAGAGTTTAAACTAAAAGAAAGAAGGGTTTTCCCTGAAATTCCTATTACATATAACCAAAATAGGAACTATACCATATATACAATTTTAAATTCTTTTTGATAACCCTAGAACACATGTATTTGTGTTATTCAATATTCCTCAGACACATGACTTACACATTTTTTATTGAAGTGTAATTAACATACAGTATTATAGTTTCAGGTATATAATGTACTGATTTGAGAGTTCTGTGCAATAGTTGGTGCTCACCATAGTTAGTGTAGTCACAATCTGTAACTGTACAACATTATTACTATATTATTGACTATTCCCTGTGCTGTACTTTTCATCCCTGTGACTTATTTAGTTTATAACTGGAAGTTTGTACCTCTTAATTCCATTTATCTCTTTCGCCCTGCCCCTGCCTACCTCCCGTCTGGCAACCACCAGCTTGTTCTCTGTATTTAAAAGTCTGGTGTTTTGTTGTTGTTGTTTGGTTAGTTTTTTCGATTCCGCATATAAGTGAAGTCATATGGTGTTTGTCTTTCTCTGACTTACTTCACTTAGTACAATACCCTTTAGATCCACCCATGTTGTTGTAATGACAGAATCTTCCTTGTGGCTGAGAAATATTCCCGTGTGTGTGTGTGTGTGTGTGTACCATGTCATCTTTATCCACTCATCTACCAGTAGACGATCATGTTGCTTCCATACCTTGGCAATTGTAAATAATACTGTAATAAACAAACGTAGGGATACGTATATTTTTTCAAATTAATGTTCTCATTTTCTTTGGGTAAATACCCAGTAGTAGGATTGCTGCATCATATGGTATTTATATTTTTAATTTATTGAGGAACCTCCGTGCAGTGGCTGCAGCAATTTACAATCCAGTAGCAGTGCACATCCTTGCCAACACTTGTTGCTTCTTGTCTTCTTGATACTAGCCATCCTGACTGGTGTGGGGTGATATCTCATTGTGGTTTGGTGATCATTGATGTTGAGCATCTTGCCATGTGACTGTTGGCCACCTGGATGTCTTTTTTGGGAAAATTTGTCTATATGCAGGTCCTCTGTCCATTTTTCAATCATATTTTTTAGTGTTGAGTTGTATAAGTTCTTTATATGTTTTGGATATCAACCCTTTATCAGATACATTTTTGCAAACATCTTTTTCCATTCAATAGGTTGCCTTTTTGTTTTGTTGGTGATTTCCTTTGCTGTGCAGCAGCTTTTTATTTTGGTATAGTTCCAGTAGAGAAACAAGATTTTTAATGGTCATATAATAGTTTATTGCTTGAATCTACCATCCTATGTTTAATCCTTCCCCTGTAGCATTTCACATTGATCCTTTTCCCCCACTTTGTTATATTTGACCCTTCTCTGTGCTGTGCTGGTCCTGCTCAATCCAAGTCTTGTCAAGTCTCCATCTGTGCCATTGGCGTGTCCTTCCATGTCCTTGGCTTGTCCCCTCACTCACGTTCTCAGTAAAGTAGTGCTGCTCTAATTTATGCTACTTATAGTATATGTGCTGCTGAAGCACGCACCTAATTCATCTTCATCCCCCAGTATTTTCTCTTTAAACCCTTGCAAATACCTCTGCCAGCCTTATCTACTCTTCTGGTCATAGCATAATAAATAAGACATTCCTGGCTTCATGATTTTCAAGGTGATTCACACCTGAGCTATTTTAATTGTTGGGGGTGGGTATTTTGGTATTATGAATATCCTTAGGGCACTCATAACCTTTGTTAGGGTTCATTAATGGTTATAGCTTGATGATATATGAAAGCAGCTCAAAAACATGCAAACATGTTAACAAATGGGAGAACAAAAAATTATTGGTGGAGCCCAGAAGACAGAAAAATTGGAAAGAGAAATATTTTAAGCAAAGTAAATGTAAGCATCTTTATTGTAAATGTTCAAGTATACATCCTAGCACTCAGTGGGAAACTGATTTCCTTCTCTGAAATTTGATTTACCTGTGACCTTTAAGGGCCACGTAAGTATAACAGCCCACATTCTTCTCTTTGTTGTACAAAGAAAGGGTATCTGTGCTGCTGAATTGTGAACCAGTTAAAAAAAAATTGTATTTTAAAACAGGAGACTTTTCTCCTGTGATATGTTTCATTTATTTGGACAAATAAGTGGGCAAGGAAATAGATTTCTTCCTGCTTTAGATTATAGAGGAAGTGGTTAGTTTTATTGAGGAGTTAAACCTTTATCTCATTTCATATTTAGTATCTGTGACCTGACCCATGTAATAGTGCTTGGATAGAAGCTTTCAATTTTGTGAATCGGTGTTTCAAATTCTTAAGTATTTGTGACTTTCTTTTGAATACCTTTGTAAGTTTATCTGAAAATGGTTAAAAAAAAAAAGTTGCCGGTTGAATAGACAGTGTTGTTAGTCTTTTTGAATTTTACCAGGACTGTCCTGGAGCCCTGTGCCCCCAAACTGGACCAAGCCTTTTTTTCTTTCTATGCTCTTTTGCTATATCATATTATAAACTTGTTTCAGATTTCTCTCTCCTGCTTTCCATGTCTTTGTCAGTCTTCCCCTTGTCTCAGTCTTTATCTGCAGTTACTTGCCCTGCCCATGATCCAAGAAGTGGATTCATTTTCTCATCTGTCCAGATTACTTTCTTTTTATGTCTCCTCTTTTGGCCCAGATCTCGTGGGCAGCAACACCACTTATGTGCTCTTACATGCTGCTTTCATTAGCGTGCTCTTTCCTTTCCCTTTCAGCTCATTCATCAAGATGAAATACAGCATTGGCGCAGTTTAACTCCTTACCCTTTTCCAAGCCTGAAAGCCCCTTTCCCCTGGCTTTGTTTTATTTAGCTAATGAAAATATAGTTTCCCCAAATGTTTTTTGTCAGTTACCTGCACATTTTAATTAGCAGTAATTGGGCCTCAGATAAACCTCATTGGCTGTGATACTGCCACTGCGCAAAGCTATGTGAGCATTTTATTTGCTCTATGTGAGCCTCCAATGTAATCGTGCTTTAGGATTTTCCTTAAAGAACGTTATTGACTAACAGTAGCAGCAGTGCTAGGGAAGCCGCTGAACAGGGTGGAAACCTCAGTTTTCTTATTTGTTAAGTGGAGATAAAAAACTTAGCTTCCTTGGTCCCTGTAGGGATTCGACTACATGAGGTATCCTGGTGCCCCTTGCTTAGTCTTTTATCACCAAAAGGGATTCCTTCTTCATTGATGTCTGCCAGTCCTGTGCATGGTTGGACATCTTTATTGAGCTATGACTCATACACTGTACAGTGTACCCATTTAAAGTGCATGATACTGTGGTTTTTACTATATGCAGAGTTGTGCGGCCGTTACCACAATTAATTTTATAATGTCCTCATCACCCCATACTCATTAGTAGTCATTCTCTGTTTGGTAGGCAACCACTAATCTACTTTTTGTAATTTTATGCATTTTTAACCTCATGCTTGTTGTATTGTGTGCTAATAGGATTTTCATTTTTCTTAAGGTGCACTGAAGGTATTTTGAAATGCAATCTTATAATTTTTAGAACTAAAAAAAGCCCTTTAATCATTCTATGCTCCCCCCGCTTTTTTTAAACAAGGGAACAAAGTGATTCATCTGGGGACATTCCCATTCCATAGCTCTTTACCAAAACACAGACACACACCCACACACAGACACACAGACACACACACACAGTCTTGTTAATGCTTCTTTCATCAGTAGTTCTCCTTTTTGAGTGTCTGCTAGAACTCTTTCAAATTCAGATCCAAGATGTAAAATATGATTATTTGAACTCTCTGCTTCAGACAGCCAATCCTGTCACTATTCTGTGAATATCTCTTGGGTTTCTTCCTTTACCTATAACTTTCTCATGACTCAAAAATCTTGGCCAAAGTTTGTACAATATATTGTTCTATTTTCTGTTTAAATTTTCTTTAAACAGTTGTTACTCTGTGATCCAGCATAGAAGTTTCTAGGATAATCTATCCAGTTTTTATGTTTTTCTGTGACATCCCTGAGGCTCCTACTCATTTTATGGTAGACCATTTCATCTACCAGGTCTCCCATCATGCCTCTTTTCAGTGTGATTTTTACTGCTTCTTTCATCTGCCAGGACAGACTAATTCTCCAGCCCCCTGAATGTGGCTGAAATGACAGCATGCATATTTCAAGGCCCCAAGAGTCCTTGCAGTCTCTTCTTTTGCCACTTTTGAGTTCTGCTTGGAGAGCTTCATGTAGAGAAGCCACTGTATCATAAGGGAGAGGACAGAGGCCATGTGGACAACAGAGGTGCTCTGGCTAACAATTGGTTCTAATTGCCAGACCATAAGAGTCAGGCCAGGGTGGATCTTCCAGCCTTTCTGACCTTCCAGCTGATGGTAACGGTTGCATGAGTGAGCTCAGATGAAAGCAGCAGAGGAACTGCCCAGCCAACCCACAGAATGTGAGGAAAAAAAAAAAAAAAAAAATGTCGTTTTAGAATTTGTGATGGTTTGTTATACAGCAGTAGTTAACTGGTACATGTAGGTACCAGCTTGGTGGCAAAATTGAGATGATTAAAGAATGTAATCCCTGTAAAGTCCTTAGCTTATGGCCAAGCACAGAGAGTCCCTTAACAGAGGCCAGTCGCTATATCATTTTGGCTGTAGCATGATGATTACTCCTGTTGCTTTTGGTCACTATGGTCATTTTCTTTCTCCTCTTCTCCAGGTATAATGTCACTCCTTTTCATTATCATTCACTGTGATGAACTAAAGAATTGGATGTCCTTGGTGCTAATTGTCTAGTATTTTCCTTCGTGATTAGTAAATAGTTTAAAGCTTTCAGAACTGTTCCTACTATGAAATAAAACAAATATATAGCAAAGTGCACAAGGTGTAAATGTAACTTAAAACAAATTATGGAATGAATTCTTGTAACTATCACTCAGGATGAGACATTTAACATTGCTTGGACTCCAAAAGTCCATTACGTGTTCTTCCTGGTCAGTCTTCTCCCTTATACCTACAGGTATACCACTACCACTACCCCAATTTCACAGAAATCACTTCTTGACTTTTCTTTATAGTTTTTACCACCTCTGTGTGCATTTCCGAACAAAGTAGTTTAGTTTTCAACTTTATATATATTGTGTATGTGTGTGTACACACACATACATGCTTTTTTTTTTTTGGTGAAAATTTCATTTGCTGAATATTATTTCTAAGACTCTTTCCTATAATGACTAACAGTAAAAAAGCTTTCATTTTGATTGCTATGTAGAATTTCATTTTAAGAATATACCTCTCTGGGGGCACCTGGGTTGCTCAGTGGGTTAAAGCCTCTGCTTTTGGCTCAGGTCATGAACCCAGCATCTTCAAGCCCCACATTGGGCTCTCCACTCTGTGGAGAGCCTACTTCCCTCCCTTCTCTGCCTGCCTCCCTGCCTCTGTGATCTCTGTCTGTCAAAAAAAAAAAAAAAAAAAAAGAATATACTTTTCTGTTAAATCTAGTATTAATGAGTATTTGAGTTATTTATAGTTTTGGGCAGTTACAAATAATTCTGTCAAGCACATTCTTTGAGGTATTCTGAAATAACATATGTGAGAATTTTTTTTAAAAAAAGGTATATACCTAGGAATAGAATTTCTGGGTAATGAAGTTATAGTCACTTTTTTTTATAAATTTCACAGAAAAGAACAAATGATATACAGTGGACCTTTGAACAACATGGTAATGGATTAGGGCTGCCGCCCCTCACCCCTGAGGACCTCCTCCAGAACTTAACTACTAATAGCCTACTGTTGACAGGAAGACTTACCTATAATATAAATAATATAATATAAATAACGTAAACTAGAGAAGATGTTAGGAAAATCATAAGAGAAAATACATTTATAGTACTATACCATATTTATTGAAAAATGCAGTTCACACCTGTGTTGTTTAAGGGTTACCTCTGTCCTGTAACAGGTGTTAATCTCTCTCAAGATTAGAACCTTTGGTTTACCATAGCTTTGCCAAAGTTGTCGTCCAAAAAGGTAGTTCAGGTCAAAGGGTACAAGAGTAAGAATGTGATGAGAGTTACGTAGAATGAAAAGGGGTGACCATTTAGTTGAAGCATTCGAATGCATCCAGAAGGGAAATCTGTGAGTCATTTTGGTGTCATTATAGCTGGAGTCAAACAATTTTTCAGGAGTTTAATAATATTCTTTATGCTATGGGTGAATCTGTAACAATGATTTGTGTTTTCTTTACTCTGAGGATAAGTTTGGGCAATAAGGGGATAATTGACTCCTCCTTGACCATATATAGTAATTAAAAAGGACATAGCTCTTTTAGGACTGAGATCTCCTATGTCCCTTTCTTTTTTAAATTTCTATTTAAATTCAGTATAGTTAACATATAGTGTATTATACGTCACAGGGGTAGAATTTAGTGATTCATCAGTTGCATATAAACCCAGTACTCAGTACGTCAAGTACCCTCCTTAGTGCCCATCACCCAATTACCCTGTTCTCCCACCCGCCTCCCTTCTCATATGTTTCCTAGAGTTAAGAGTCTCTCTCTGTTTTTATCTTATTTTATTTTTCCTTCCCTTCCCTGTTTTGTTTTGTTTCTGTTTTGTTTCTTAAATTCCACATACTAGTGAAATCATAGGTATTTGTCTTTCTCTGACTGATTTTGCTTAGCATAATACCCTCTAGTTCCATCCATGTCATTGCAAATGGCAAGATTTCATTCTTGATGGCTCATATTCCACTGTATTTCTCACACACACACACACACACACACATCAACAGATGAATGGATAAAGAAATATATATGTATATATGTATCCATTTATCCATTCATCTTTATCCATTCATCTGTTGACAGACAGATCGGGCCTCTTTCCATATTTTGGCTCTTGCGAACATTGCTACTATAAACATTGGGGATGCAGGTGTCTCTTCGAATCACTGTGTTTGTATCCTCTGAGTAAATACCTGGTAGTGAAATTACTGGGCCATATGGTAATTCTATTTTTAACTTTTTGAGGAACCTCTATACTGTTTTCCAAAGTGACTGCACTAGCTTGCATTCCCACCAACAGTGTAGGGGGGTTCCCCTTTCTCCACATCTTTGCCAGCATCAGTTTTTTTCTGAGTTGTTAATTTTAGCCATTCTGACTGGTGTGAGATGGTGTCTCATTGTGGTTTTGATTTGTATTTCCCTGATGCCAAGGAATATGGAGCATTTTTTCATATGTCAGGTGGCTATTTGGAAATCTGTGGAGAAATGTCTGTTCATGTCTTCTGCCCATTTTTTGACTGGATTTTTGTTCTTTGGGCGTTGAGTTTGATAAGTTCTTTATGGATTTTGGATACTAACCCTTTATCTGGTATGTCATTTGCAAATAAATATCCTTCTCCCATTCCATAGGTTGCATTTTAGTTTTATTAATTATTTCCTTTGTTGTGCAGAAACTTTATCTTGATGAATCCCAGTAGTTCATTTTTGCTTTTGTTTCCCTTGCCTTTGGAGACAGTGTCTAAGAAGAAGTTGCTGTGACCAAGGACATAGAGGTTGCTGCCTGTGTTCTCCTTGAAGATTTTGTTAGATTCATGTCTCACAATTAGAACTTTCATCCATTTTGAGTCTGTTTTTGTGTATGATGTAAGAAAGTGGTCCAGTTTCATTCTTCTTCATGTGGCTATCCAGTTTTCCCAGTACCATTTGTTGAAGAGACTATCTTTTTTTCTAGTGGATATCCTTTCCTGCATTTTCAAAGATTAGTTGATCATAGAGTTGAGGGTCCATTTCTGGGCTCTCTGTTTGGTTTCCATTGATCTATGTGTCTGTTTTTGTGCCAGCACCATACTGTCTTGATGACAGCTTTGTAATAGAGCTTAAAGTCCGGAATTGTGATGCCACCAGCTTTGGTTTTCTTTTATGACATTTCTTTGGCTATTCAGAATCTTTTCTGGTTTAATACACATTTCAGGATTATTTGTTCCAGCTCTAAAATAGCTGATGGTATTTTGATAGGGATTGCATTGATTGTATAGATTGTTTTGGGTAGCATAGACATTTTAATAGTATTTATTCTTCCAGTCATGAGCATGGAATGTTTTTCTGCTTCTTTATGTCTTCCTCAATTTCTTTCATGAATGTTTCTATACTTTTCTGAGTATAGATCCTTTACTAACCTCTTTGGTTAGATTTATTCCTAGGCATCTTGTGGTTTTTGGTGCAGCTGTAAATGGAATTGATTCCTAGATTTCTCTTTCTTCAGCTTCATTGTTAGTGTATAGAAATGCAGCTGACTTCTGTGCATTGATTTTATATCCTGCCATACTGCTGAATTCCTATATCAGTTCTAGCAATTTTTTTGGTGAGTCTTGGGTTTTCTACATACATTATCATGTCGCCTGTGAAGAGTAAAATTTTGACTTCTTTGCCAGTTTGGGTGCCTTTTATTTCTTTCTGTTGTCTGATTGCTGAGGCTAGAACTTCTTGTACTGTGTGGAACAACAATGGTGAGAGTGGACATCCTTTGTGTTCCTGACTTAGAAAAAGCTCTCTGTTTTTCACCATTGAGAATGATACTAGCTTTCATGTATTGCCTTTAGGATGTTGAGCTGTGTTCCCTCTAAACCTACTTTGTTGAGGGTTTTTATCAAGAATGGATGCTGTACCTTGTCACATACTTTTTCTGCATGTATTGAGAGGGTTTCTTATCCTTTCTTTTATTAATGTGATGTATGACATTGATTGATTTGTGAATGTTGAACCACCTCCGTAGCCCAGGAATACTCCTATGTCCCTTTGTAAGAAGAAGGAGGTCACCAACAGTCTACCAAAAGAGAGGGAAAAAGAATCTTGTCAGAAATGTGTACTGGGAAAAGGAAACGAGCTGTACAGCCAAATTAAAGACTCTGCATCTACTAAAAGCAAGGGTGGCTATAAGAAGGCTGTGGTGTGGCCTAACGAGCCAAGGCCTTTTGGGTTCCTTTGCTTGTAATTGTACTCAGTGTCCTCTAAAGTGGGCCAGTGTGCTGTAATCAAACATGGTATAGTTGAAGAATGGTGTCTGTGTGTTGCGTCACATGATCGCTCTGCGCTGTGGCGCCCTGCCAAGACAGCTACGTGAATTGTTCTTCCTGTGCCCTGGCTAATGTCAAAGAGGAGGCAGAAGGGCTTAGATCTTGTTGGATTTTTTTTTTTCACCCTATCTGAGGACATTGAAAACCTGAGGATTTCATAAAGTCTCAGAGGCATTGTGTCCGTCTTGTAAGAAAGTAGTTATAAAACATTTGGATGATGAATTAAGATCCCATCAGGGCAGTGAGGGAAAGACTTAGGAATTACTGTTTTCATTTTGGGAACCTGTCAGATAGGGTGTTTTATGTCTGGTATGTGCTTCCCAAGTTGAAGAAGGTAGTGTTTGTGACAGTCTCTTTGAGGGTGCTTTTAACATGCAGAACAAAACTTTAATTTGCCTGCTGTTATGATTTCTACTGGCTATGAGGATTTGTATGTTGTTGCCACAGTCGTAAAACGTACTTATTATTCCCTGCAGATCGAAGTACCTTAGTGACTTGATTTCTTGGATTATTTCTGAATGGTCCCTGAATGTATGGAATTGGTGATGGTTTTGTCCTGTTGCTATTATATCTTTCCTGGAAAATAAAGTGAGGTTTTCATGCTTGAGTAAACACATTGATGCATTATGAAACTGTCAGCTCTTTGAACAATTGGCATAAGCTCAATTATTCAAATATGTGACTCTTTTGAATGGCTTTTGTGTCAGCTAATGCTTTCATACAACCAGCATCAAGAAACTTCAATACCTTTCTTAAGAAATTAAATCTCAACTGTATGATTAAAGAAATCCAAGGGATTAGTCCTTTCATGGAGCACTTTCATTATCATATACAGCTAATTGGTAGCATTCGTTTTCTGAGATTCATCATTTTATTTAAAAATATCTTTCTTTTTTGTTAAAAAATAATTTAAAGCTGTTTATGCATTTTCCTTATCACCTGAAATCACTTTTTTTCTTGTGTTTCCTTCCTGTCAATGTGCACACATGCTTTTTTACATAATGTACCTGCATTTTTGTCTTTTTAAAATCATATTTGCATTCTAAGTCTTTTTCAAGTTATGTGGTCTTCATAGTAATCCTTTTGTCACTTAGTCAGTATTGAATTATTTAATAACATGTTAATCATTTCCCTTCTTTGATATGTATGTTTTCAAGTTTTTCATTTTTGTTGATAATGCAAAGACATCTTGTGCATTATAGCTTGTTTTTCTTATTTTCAATTATATTACAAGAACAGATGTTTAAAGTATCATTAAAATGTCAGTGAACTTGAAAACTTATGTTCCATGTATTGTCTTACTGCTTCCCAAGTGTTAGTGTCTTCTTTTTGATTATAGAAGTAAAAAGTCTCTTTTACCCCCAAAACTGACATTTATTAATTGTTAGCATTATTATTATTGTCAGAATTATTCATTTGGAGCAGCCTATAATCTTACAGAGACTTTTAACTTTGTAAATTCAATTTCTGTTTTTAGTGAAGTAATATATGCAAATCACTTTTTTTTTTTTTAAATCCAATAAGCCTAGTGTGACAGGGAAGAAGAGTAGCCTCTTGTCTTCCCTGTCCCCACTCCAGTTTCTGGCTCTTGAGAACCCCCAGCTCTAAGCTGTTTCTACTGTTGTATGCCCCCACATTGCTAAGCTTGCTAATTTTAGTTTGATTTTTTTTCACTTTATAGTTATCTTTTGATTTCTTTCTATAGAAAATGAAACTTTAACACTTATGATTTCTTCTCCATCCTATCAATATTGATGTAACACCAATTTTGTTTTTATCAATATGTAGCTATTAAAACATTACAACTAAATATTTTTCATAATCGGGTCTTAAATTTATATTGTGATTATGTCTTCTCATACTTTATATTTTTCCTGAAATTAGTAACTCCTACCCTTTTTGCTTACTTTGCTTTTAATTTATCAATAAACAAATCTTGATACTTTCAAACACATCAGATAATCCCAAAGATGTGTGTTTTGCCCCCAATAATCTTTTCTCTGGGAGCCTCCCTGTTTGCAGTGTGGACTGGTCCCTCCCAGGGCCTGCTACTCAGCCAATATCTTGGAAGTCCCTTCACTGTTCTATCCTGGGAATTTCTTTTGTCTCTGTTTTGTTGATTCTCTGATTGCTGGGTATCAGATCCTCCTCCTTTGAGATTTATGCTCACATTTTATGGATTCCTGAGGGTGCAAGGAAGATACATAGTTTTAAAACCATGCATGTCTAAAAATGTCTTTATTTTGTCCTCGTTCTTGATTGATGGTTTTGTTGGGTATGTAATTTTAGGTTGGAAATAATGTTTTCTTGGAATTTTGAAGGCATTGCTCCAAGGCCTTCTAACTTTCAAGGCTGCTGTGGAGTCCAGCACCTTTCTGATTCTAGTTCTTCATTATGACCCCCCACCCGACTCCCTTGGTCTCTGGAAGCTTTTGGAATCTTCTTATTTCTGGTATTCTGAATTGTTATATTTCTTGGTATTCTTACATGTCTCTATCATTAATTTTATTGGCCATGTGGTGGACTTTTCCAAACCAGAAAATACATGTTTTGAAGTCCCCTGTGCTCTCTTTTTGGAATACCTGTTAGTTGGATGTCATACCTTGTGGACCGATCTCCTGTCTTTTTCTCTCCCATATCTCTGTCTTGTAGTCTTTTTATCCTACTTTCTGAGGTATTTTGTTAATTATGTTTTTCACCTCTTTTATTGGATTCTTTAGTACACTTTTAATGCTACAGTTGGTTTTTTTATTTCCAAAAGCTTATTACTTTGAAGCTTCCTTTGTATGGTATCATGTTGCTTCATTTTCTCTTATTTCTCTGACGGTGTTACTTACATTTTTTAGTTGATGAAGTCTTTTTTTTTTTTTTTTTGCCTCCCACATCCTATTTCTTTCATATTTGAAGGGATATGGATACTCTCGTGCATGTTAGGGGCTTTCTTCAAGTGTCTAGAGAACCTTGGCTTTGATTAAATGAAATACCCAGACACTTGAAAGGGGCGGTGGGGGCGTGGAGATGGTTGGAAGCTCTGTGTGCATGCGTGAGGCTTACAACCTGGGACTTCTCTCTACTATAATTCACATCTACAGGGTCTGTTCTCATGCCTGGGAACGTGGCTGTGGGAAGAGGGTGGGATCTCACTTATCGGCTTTGATCAGTCCCCCTATTTTTAGTAGGAGGCCTCATCCCTGCCCTCAGCTGTCCTTCAGAGTCAAGTCTCCTAGAGAGGAAATTGCCACTCTCCTGCTTGGCTATGCAGGGTAGAGAAGAAGATGTGGGGACCCAACTGTTCTTTATATAAATTTTCAACCAGTTCTTCCTTCTTGGAGGTCACCTGGACCTAATTTCCTATTGACTTCTCACTTCACAGGCTTGAATTTCAGCTTTGTTTGGATTCTTTTTAGTTCCCATTTGTTCATCTGTTTTCTGGCTTCGAGGATTTTGAGGCATGTCTGGTGTACTTCTTGTCCCCTCTCATTTTTAATTGTCTTCATGCATTTATTTCATATTTTTATATTTTATTCATTTCTGTATTCTTTTAGTGTCATTTTAGTACACTTTTAAAAGGTATGGGGAAAAGGCGTGTGCTCAGTGTGCCACGGTTAATGGAAGTGTACAGTGCAGGCTCTGCTTTAGATTGGTCAAAAACAAATTTTTTCCCTTTACATTTGTGGGATATTTATATATTTTCTGATTTACAGTAATTCCTATTAAAATGTCTTCTAAAAATATTTTCTAATTTTTACATTTGTTTATTTAATACTGCAGATTTATTATCTGTTTCTAGAAGTAGAAAATGTGACCACCCACTGGATAGTTTAAAGGAGTAATTACCATTCTCATTGAGGTACTTACTCATTTTTTAAAACTTATAATTGTCGATTGATAGGAAGTTGCAAAAATAGCACAGAGATGTCCTTTGTGCCCAGTTTATCCCAGTGATAGTATCTTTACATGACTTACAATATCAAAATCAGGAAATTGATATTGGTACAATCCTCACTAGTTTTTAAAAGACATTCTTTTACATTTCGTATTGTGCAGAAAGTTTACATTGCAAATATATATGAGACCCATGTGAAATTATTTTCTCTTTCAGCAATTTTTCCAGCTAGTCAAATTACGAAAGCTTGGACTTAGTGATAATGAAATTCAGCGGCTCCCTCCAGAAATAGCAAACTTCATGCAGCTGGTGGAACTTGATGTGTCTCGAAATGGTAAGGAAAAGATTTCACTTGAATTGTCCATTTGTCTCTCTTGGTGCTGGTCATGATTTTGAGTAAATATAGCCGGTAGAATGCTGTTAGACATGCTTTTTCTGATAGATATTGGAAAGCTATGTATAAATTTGGGGATGAAATTAATGGCATTATTGAATGGTTTAGTCAGCTTGTGGGGATTTACCAGAGGTATTTCATAACACAGTTTTTAGGTGATGATTTTCTCAAAGTAGGTTCAGTCTGATTCAGAGAGTTGGAGAGGGGACTGGTAGATAATATAACCCAACCACCTTGTTTTACTGAACATGACATTGAGAGCTGTTGGTGTGGTCGTTTGTCCAGTGCTCAGAGGCTGCTGCTGTGACGGGCAGCCGTCATGGGGGAGTTCGGTTCCTCTGGCTGTGGCTCAGTGGCCTGGTACATGCCTGTGAGAATCTGTCTCCCTATAGTGAACAGAGCAGCTTGTTGTCCGGGCCTCTCTGTCAGTTTAATTATTTCTAATTGGGCCACTGTTGGTTCTGCCCACTTGAGTTTGTGTGGTGTATTTGTGAGTTTATTTTGATTTCCAGATTTCACGAGAATGAAGTGCTTCCTTTTATACTTGAACATTCTACTGGGTTTTTAGTTTGTTTAGCCTTTCACTTTTGAATAGGTACCCTGGTTTAACCTTGTGTATTATAGCCCCAACTGCACTCCTGAAGTAGACTGGTACCCCTGCCTGTCACGATAATTACACGATTAATTACTTTAAGTTAAAATGGAAGTTCCCAGTGGTCCTGTCTTTAGTGATGGAGTTCAGTTCTCACAAAGACTAGTATAATTTCCTCGGGATAGGCCCCACTGTGCTGTGAATTATTTATAGAAATGATGATCTTTTTCCTTCTCTCATATTACATACCTGTTTCATGTTTTGTTTTGCTTCCCTACAAAAATCTACAAGTTTCTTCTCAGTGAATCTCAGGTCTCGATCTTTCATTCTTATGTCTTCCACAGAAACTGCAAGGCTTAGATGGGGATTTTTTTTTTTTTT
>NW_026739998.1:0-20560 GCF_022355385.1 Mustela nigripes | reverse complement strand
TAGTCTTTTTGTGCTCTTTGGGTAAATATCCAGTCATGTGTTTGCTGGGTCAAGGTGTAGTTCTACTTTTAAGTATTTGGGAAATCTACACCCTGTTTTCCAGAGTGGCTGCACCCTGCACACCCCACATCCAACCAGGGAATTCTGCAGGGCCTCAGTTCTAAGGAGGTGGCATCAGTTCTCATTTAACAAGCCCAGAAAGAATCTTAGGGAAAATGACAAGATGGAGGAATTCAGTTTCAGGTGCAATTCTGATCAACCTCAGCTTAGGTTTTCTTAGATCAGTCCCTTTGACCCCACAGGGTGAGCAGAAGACTTGTGTTCTGTCTCCAGATCCAGTAGTTTCCATTCCTGAAAGGATCCTGTGCATCAAGAACACTGCCATCCAGCCAAACCATTCACAATGCCGAAATATCCACTGCACTGGGATACTGAATGCTGTGGACAAAATACCTGCTATTCTCATCCTTTTGGAGCACCCTTGACTGCTTGAAGTGCCTGTCTCATTGTCGACAAATGCTTTCTTCTCTGTGTGACTTGTTGGGTGAGAGTATGTGCCTGGACCCCAGGTGGCAACAGTCACTTACTGCAAAATGATATATTAATTGAACAATATTCAATGGGCTTCCCACATTAAAACAGCAGTAGTGCTCATAGGACCACTGGATCAGAGGAGGAAGGGAAATAAGGTTAAGATATTCTTAAATAAAACAGCAGGTTGCCATTTTAAACCTCAATATATAAAGCACTGGGTACTTAGACACCATCTTTGAAGCAAAAAAATGTTGAAGATATTAAAAAATGAAGATACATTTCTTGGTCCCCTTAGAAAGTTGAGGTCACAGAGGAGTCCATCCCCCACACTACAAAGAGGCACAGACCTGGCTGAGTCTACAAGTCTTGCACAGAAACCTTTCATTTCCATAGGAATCGGTGTGCTTCTAGGTGATATTAGCATTGGATCCCTGCTGTGTAACAGTTTTCCTTTCCGAGTGCAGGTGAGTATCCTCCAACCCACTGAGAACCTGAAGAGAACAAAGGTGTAAGAAGGAGGAAGGTACCCTTTTCATTTCAATCTCATTGCCTGAGCTGCTCATCTCCTCTTTTCCTTCCCTACTCTTGGACTGAGCAATACATCAAGGGATCCCCTGGTTCTCCATCCAACAGCCTGAAAATAATTTACTCCACCATCCACAGCAGCTTGTAGAGGATGGAGCCTGGGACTTCTCAGGCTCTCTTACCATGGGATCTAATTACATATGTTCTTTCTGCAGGTGAAATTTCAGCTGGAAATGAATAATAGTTCTTCATTATGTACATGCTTCTTGGCATATGGTATTGTCAGCCTTTTTGTATTTTAGCCATTCCTAGTGGAGGTGTAGTGGTATCTTGTGAGGATGAACACACTGATGTATATAATTACCTCTTTCTAGAATAGGACATTATGCTGATACATGTTCCTTGAAGAAATGCTAAGATTAGTGCTACCATCATGGATATAGAGGATGTAGGGATGGTGAAGTTCTCCCCCTGCCCATTCCCATGTACAGTTTGTGCCACACAAGTTGTTAAGAGCTGTGGCAGATGCTTGTTGGTAAGTCACAGTCTTGGACTTTAAAATTTTGGAGGAAAGCCCTGCCATTCTTTGCAGATCATGATTCTTCTTTTGAGAAATAGCTGGAAGCCTGTTCCTGGATCTTAGGAACTATAGGTTCAAGCCTGAGTCACCAGGCTGCCATGGAAATTGAGCTGTCCATTTTGAAGCGGGTGTTATTTGAATGTCCAAGCTATAAAGTGGAGCATGTACAGTGATACTCCATCAGCTGATGGAAGAAATGATGGTGTCTGAAGTGATCCTGAAGACACAAGTAAGTCACATGACGTATTTTCCACATGCCCATGATTCCCCCATCCTCCTATACTGCTTTCTCTCTCCTAACCTACATATATGGCCTCATGGGGAGAGTCCTACAATTACTTCAGAGGGGAAGAAAAAGTTGAACCTGGTTCACATTTGTTTCTGCATGATATTCAGACACCAGTTAAAGGCAGAACTCACTAGTCTTTTTTGAAAAATTTTATTTCTCTTAAATTTCTTTTTTTTTTGAATTATTTATTTTTAAAATTTCTTTTCAGTGTTACAGAATTCATTGTTTATGTACCCCACCCAGTGCTACATGCAATACGTTCCCTCTACAATATCCACCACCAGGCTCAGCCAACCTCTTACGCCAGTCGCCTCCAAAACCTTCAGTTAGTTCCTCAGAGGGGACTGACTTGTCTTATCATGTTCTCCACGTCCCCAGAGCACTTGTTTTATACGACAGAAATTGCTTAATGAATAGAGGATTAGAGCATTAATTCAGTGGTAATGTCTTGAAAATTTGAGGCAGAGTTGAGATCCTTCTGGAAAGAGGATGTTGGTTATCCTGTCAGGTAATAGCCTGGCATGGCTTGAAGATTTGGCTGACAACAGGGAGAATACATCATTGGTAGAGTATGAAAGCAGCTCTATATCCCAGTTTTCAATCTTTTCCAGTTACAGAAATGAGGACATTAGCTATCATGCTTACGTCCTCCTTATTTTTTTAAAATATGTGTATGTTTTTGTTTTGTTTCTGTCTTTTTCTTTGCCATGTACATAAGATGTATTGACTTTATATCATTGCATTTAAGAATTCTTAATTATGTGTCATAATATTTCAGTTGAAGAATATCAGTGAGAAGAGAAAACACCACTTAAGAGCTTCACCTCCTCTTCTGGGGAAGGTTTCAGATGGTTTTGGTTGTATGCTGGATACTTGTATCATATATGGTGAAATTGTGACTGTGTTATTTTCTTTGTTTGCAGAATGAGTGTGATTAAGGCAATGAGTATGGAGGCCCAGTTTATGGGACGTTGATGGTTGATGGTTAACTCAATGTGTCAGTGTGACAGGGACATGGTTGAGCGGATTGAACATTGTTTCTCTGGGTGTCTGTGATGTTGTTTCTGGAATGGATTGGCATTTGCATCCATGGTCTCTCTGTATGTGAGCATCATCCAATCCATGAAGGTTCTGAGTAGAATAAAAGGCTGAGGGAGGAGGAATTCCCTCATGTTTACTTCCTGTGTGCATGCTTGAGCAGGGACACTGGTCACCCCCTGCCCTTGGATGCAGTTACACCTTCAGGTCCCCAGGATCTCTGACTAGACCACACTGAGAATCTGATGGGAATTACATCCCTGGCTGTCCTGGGTCTCCACCTTGTGACAGCAGATCATGGGACTTCTCAGACTCCTCAGTGATATATGCAGTGGGCTATGTGTTCCTTTCCTCAGGAGAACTATGACTAATACATGGAGCTTCTGGTATGTTCTTGTGGCTTGTAAGTGCCAAAATGTGTCAGACATGTGAAGGGCTAACAACATGTGAAGTTCATGAATGAAGTGTCATGATGTGTGTTTGGGACAAGTGGTGGGTGAGGATAATGAGGATTAAAGAGATGATGAAAAGATTATGAGATCTAAGAAGGGAGAGACCGCTGGTCCTTGGACACCGATGGGGGAAGACAGGTTCTGTTCATCCTGGGGGCAATTCTTAAAGCCTTGCAGAAGCAAGAGTGCAGATTAGAGTCTCAAGACGATGCCATCTTACCAAAACACAGAGCAATACTGGTTTTGCCAAGAACAGTCTAATGAATGAGTACATTTGAAGTGAAAAATGAAAAATTAATTATATATAGTATCTGGATATATTGAAGTCAGTTATGGATAATCCCGTATACTGATACTTTGTCCATCATTCAATTTTGCAATTTAGGAACTATTTATAGAACTATTTTATTGAAATATTTAATAAGAGGTTTTAATGGTATTAAATAGTATTAAAATATTTAATAATAACATTCATTAAAACACTTAATAAATAGATTACCCTAGAGATTTTATTTCCTTTTTTTAAAAAAAATTTCAATTTATTTATTTTCAGAAAAACAGTATTCATTATTTTTTCACCACACCCAGTGCTCCATGCAATCCGTGCCCTCTCTAATACCCACCACCTGGTACCCCAACCTCCCACCCCCCGCCACTTCAAACCCTTCAGATTGTTTTTCAGAGTCCATAGTCTCTCGTGATTCACCTCCCCTTCCAATTTACCTCAACTCCCTTCTCCTCTCTAACACCCCTTGTCCTCCATGGTATTTGTTATGCTCCACAAATAAGTGAAACCATATGACAATTGACTCTCTCTGCTTGACTTATTTCACTCAGCATAATTTCTTCCAGTCCCGTCCATGTTGCTACAAAAGTTGGGTGTTCATCCATTCTGATGGAGGCATAATACTCCATAGCGTATTTGGACCACATCTTCCTTATCCATTTGTCCATTGAAGGGCATCTTGGTTCTTTCCATAGTTTGGCGACCGTGGCCATTGCTGCTATAAAAATTGGGGTACAGATGGCCCTTCTTTTTACGACATCCGTATCCTCGGGGTAAATTGCAGGGTCATAGGGAAGTTCTATTTTTACATTTCTTGAGGATCTCCACACTGTTCTCCAAAGAGGCTGCACCAAGTTGCATTCCCACCAACAGTGGAAGAGGGTTCCCCTTTCTCCATGTCCTCTCCAACACATGTTGTTTCCTGTTTTGTTAATTTTGGCCATTCTAACTGGTGTAAGGTGATATTTCAAGTTGGTTTTAAATTGAATCTCCCTCAGGGCTAATGATGATGAACATTTTTTCATGTGTCTGATAGCCATTTTTATGTCTTGATTGGAGAAGTGTCTGTTCATATCTTCTGCCCATTTTTTGATATGCTTGCCTGTTTCGTGTGTGTTGAGTTGGAGGAGTTCATTATAGATCCTGGATATCAACCTTTTGTCTGTACTGTCATTTGAAAATATCTTCTCCCATTCTATGGGTTGCCTCTTTTCAGATTTTGATTTTGATGAAGTCCCAAAGTTTCTTTCTGCTTTTGTTTCCTTTGCCTTTGGAGAAATATCTTGAAAGAAGTTGCTGTGGCTGATATTGAAGAGATTACTGCCTATGTTCTCCTCTAGGATTCTGATGGATTCCTGTCTCATGTTGAGGTCTTTTATCCATTTTGAGTTGATCTTTGTGTACGGTGTAAGAGAATGGGTCGAGTTTCATTCTTCTACATATAGCTGTCCAGTTTTCCCAGCTCCATTTATTGAAGAGATTGTCTTTTGTCCACTGTCTATTTTTTCCTGTTTTGTCGAAGATTATTTGAGCATAGAGTTGAGGGTCCATATCTGGGCTCTCTACTCTATTCTACTGGTCTATGTATCTGTTTTTATGCCAGTAACATGCTGTCTTGGTGATCACAGCTTTGTAATAAAGCTTGAAATCAGGTAGCGTGATTCCCCCAGCTTTATTTTTGTTTTTCAACATTTCCTTAACGATTCAGGGTCTCTTCCAATTCCATACAAATTTTAGGATTATTTGCTCCAGCTCTTTGAAAAATATTGGTGGAATTTTGATCGGAATGGCATTAAAAGTATATATTGCTCTAGGCAGTATAGACATTTTAACAATGTTTATTCTTCCGATCCAAGAGCATGGAATGGCCTTCCATCTATTTGTGTCTTACCCTAGAGATTTTTTAAACTATGCATTTATTTATAGTTATATATTAAAATCCAATTGCTTTGTAGTTAGAAATAGCAAAAAATATTCATAAAACCTGGAAGGATAAGAGGAAATAGTTGCACATTATTATTTCTTTGGAATATATATCTTTCTTCTTTTATTTCCAGAGAATATGTAAAATATATTTCAGTTGAAAAATTATTTCACCTTCAAACTTAATGATTATAACATACAATACTAATAAAATATCAGAACCTGATGCTGTGGCTGATATTGAAGAGGTTATTGCCTATGTTCTACTCTAGGATTCTGATGGATTCCTGTCTCACGTTGAGGTCTTTTATCCATTTTGAGTTTATCTTTGTGTACGGTGTAAGAGAATGGTCGAGTTTCATTCTTCGACATATAGCTGCCCAGTTTTCCCAGAACCATTTATTGAAGAGACTGTCTTTTTTCCATTGTATATTTTTTTCCTGCTTTGTCAAAGATTATTTGACAATGAAGCTGAGGGTCCATATCTGGGCTCTCTACTCTGTTCCACTGGTCTATGTGTCTGTTTTGATGCCAGTACCATACTGTTTGGTGATCACAGCTTTGTAGTAAAGCTTGAAATCAGGTAACGTGATGCCCCCCATTTCATTTTTGTTTTTCAATATTCCCTTGGCGATTCAGTGTCTTTTCTGATTCCATACAAAATTTAGGATTATTTGCTCCAGCTCTTTGAAGAATACCGGTGGAATTTTGATCGGAATGGCATTAAAAGTATAGATTGCTCTAGGCAGTATAGACATTTTAACAATGTTTATTCTTCCGATCCAAGAGCATGGAATGGGCTTCCATTTTTTTGTGTCTTCTTCAATTTCTTTCATGAGTGTTCTGTAGTTCCACGAGTACAGATCCTTTACCTCTTTGGTTAGGTTTATTCCCAGGTATATTATGGTTCTTGGTGCTATAGTAAATGGTACTGATTCTCTAATTTCCCTTTCTGTATTTTCATTGTTAGTGTATAAGAAATCCACTGATTTCTGTACATTGACTTTGTATCCTTCCACGTTGCTGAATTGCTGTATGAGTGCTAGTAGTTTGGGGGTGGAGTCTTTTGGGTTTTCCATATAAAGAATCATGCCATCTGCAAAGAGAGAGAGTTTGACTTCTTCACTACCAATTTGGATACCTTTTATTTCTCTTTGTTGTCTGATTGCTGTTGCTAGGACTTCTAATACTATGTTGAACAAGAGTGGTGAGAGTGGGCATCCTTGTCATGTTCCTGATCTCAACGGTAGGCTGCGAGCTTTTTCCCATTGAGGATGATATTTTCTGTGGGTCTTTCATAGATAGATTTGATGAGGTTCAGGAATGTTCCCTCTATCCCTATACTTCGTGAAGCGTTTTAATCAGGAACGGATGCTGGATTTTGTCAAATGCTTTTTCTGCATGAATTGAGAGGACCATGTGGCTTTTCTCTCTTCTCATATTAATTTGTTGTATCACATTGATTGATTCGTGAATGTTGAACCATCCTTGTAGCCCAGAGATGAATCCCACCTGGTCATGGTGAATAATCTTTTTAATGTGCTGTTGGATCCCGTTGGCTAGGATCTTGTTGAGAATCTTAGCATCCATATTTATCAGTTATATTCGTCTGAAATTCTCCTTTTTTCCTTGCCTGGTTTGGGGATCAGGGTAATGCTGGCTTCATAGAAAGAGTCTGGAATTTTTTTTTTCTACTTCAACTTTTTAGAAACATCTTCAGGAGAATAGGTGTTATTTCTTCTTTGAAGGTTTGGTAGAATTCCCCAGGGAATCCGTCAGTTCCTGGGCTCTTGTTTTTTGGGAGGTTTTTGATCACTGCTTCAATCTCGTGACTAGATATTGGTCTATTTAGGTTGTCAATTTCTTCTTGGTTCAATTTTGGGAGTTTATGGTTTTCCAGGAATGCATCAATTTTATCTAGGTTGCTTAGCTTATTGGCATATAACTGTTGATAAGAACTTCTGAAGATTGTTTCTACTTCCTTGGTGTTCGTTGTGATCTCTCCCTTTTCATTCATAATTTTATTTATTTGAACTTTCTCTTTTCTTTTGGATTAGTGTGGTGAATGGTTTATTGATCTTATTGATTCTTTCAAAAAACCAGCTTCTAGTTTCATTGATACGTTTTACTGTATCTCTGATTTCTACCTCACTGATCTCAGCTTTAATCTTGATGTTTTCCCTTCTTATGTGTGAAGTTGGTTTGATTTGTTGTTGATTCTTTAGTTCTTTAAGGTGTAGAGACAGCTGGTATATTCTGGATTTTTCAATTTTTTTGAGGGATACTTGGATGGCTATATATTTCCCTCTTAAAACTGCCTTTGCTGTGTCCCATAGCTTTTGGACCGAAGTGTCTTCATTCTCATTGGTTTCCATGAATTGTTTCAGTTCTTCTTTGATCTCCTGGTTGATCCAAGCATTCTTAAGCAAGGTGGTCTTTAGCTTCCAGGTGTTGGCGTTCCTTCTGAACTTTTCCTTGTGGTTGAGCTCCAGTTTCAAAGCATTGTGATCTGAGAATGTGCAGGGAATTATCTCAGTCTTTTGGTATCATTTGAGTCCTCATTTGTGACCCAGTTTCTGGTCTATTCTTGAGAAGTTTCCATGTGCACTTGAGAAGGATGAGTATTCTGTTGTTTTAAGGTGCAATGTTCTGTATATATCTATGAGGTCCATCTGGTCCAATGTGTCTTTCAATGCTCTTGTTTCTTTATTGATTTTCTGCTTCGATGATCTATTTCTGAGAGAGGTGTGTTAAGATCTCCTACTATTAATGTATTCATATCAATATGACTCTTTATCTTGATTAATAGTTTTCTTATGTAATTGGCTGCTCCCATATTGGGGGAATAGATATTTACAATTGTTAGGTCTTCTTGGTGGATAGTCCCTTTAAGAATGATGTAGTGTCCTTCTGTATCTCTGACTACAGTCTTTAGTTTAAAATCTAATTTATCTGATATAGGAATCGCTATCCCGGCCTTCTTATGAGGCCCATTGTCATGCAAGATGCTTCTCCATCCCTTCACTTTCAGTCTGGGTGTATCTTTAGGTTCAAAATGGGTCTCTTGTAGACAACATATGGATGGGTCCTGTCGTTTTATCCAATCTGCAGCCCTGTGCCATTTTATGGGCGCATTTAGGCCATTCACATTGAGAGTGATTATATTTTTTCCTGTTTTGTCGAAGATTATATGACAATAGAGTTGTGGGTCCATAGCTAAGCTCTCTACTCTGTTCCACTGGTCTTTGTGTCTGTTTTTAATGCCAGTACCATGGTGTCTTGGTGATCACAGCTTTGTAGTAAAGCTTGAAATCAGGTAGCATGATGCCCCCTGTTTTATTTTTTGCTTTTCAATATTTCCTTAGGAATATCTTCTGATTCCATACAAATTTTTGGATTATTTGCTCCATCTCTTTGAAGAATACCGGTGAAATTTTGATCAGAATGGCATTAAAACTATAGATTGCTCTAGGCAGTATAGACATTTTCACAATGTTTATTCTTCCGATCCAAGAGCATGGGATGGTCTTCCATCTTTTTGTGTCTTCTTCAATTTCTTTCGTGAGTGTTCTGTAGTTCCTCAAGTACAGATCCTTTACGTCTTTGGTTAGAGTTATTCCCAGGTATTTTATGGTTCTTGGTGCTATAGTAAATGGAATGGATTCTCTAATTTCCCTTTCTGTATTTTTTTTTCCCTTTCTGTATTTTCATTTTTAGTGTAGAAGAAAGCCACTGATTTCTGTACAAACGGTTTTTGGCATCAATGGAGAGGGTGATGTAGATTCAATACTTCACTCTGTTGATGCAGTTTGTCCCATTTACTGATCTGTGTATGTTGAAGGAACCTTGCATCTGAGGGATAATTCACACTAGGTCATCATATACGATCATTTCAGTGTGGATTTGCGTTCAGTCTGCCAGGATTTTTGCAGGTATGTTCATGCAAGATACTAACCTGAACTTTCCCTTCTTGTGCAGTCCTTGCCTGGCTACGGTGTTGGAGTAATGCTGGTGTCATACAATGAGTTGGGGCATATTTATTTCTCATCAGTTTTTTGGAAGAGATTGCGATGTATTAGCCTTAATTTTTCTTTAAATAACTTAAATATTTAATATTTAAATATTTATTTAAATATCTTAAATATCTGTGTTCCACAGAGAAAACCATCTGATGCTGGAAATTTTTTTTTTGTTTCTTGCTTTTCTTTTCTTTCTTTTTTTTTTCTTTGAGACTGAAGGTTATATTTTATTTTATTTCTTTAATTTAAATTCAATTAAAGGAGGGGGAAAGATGGTGGAGAAGTATGAGACACTGTTTCAACTGGTCCCCTAAAGTGACCTGATTATCTACCAGAACACTCTGAACACCCATAAAATCAGCCTGAGATGTAGGATTATACACTTCTAGATCTCTACGGGGGCAGAAGACACCAGTGGACAGGTAAAGCAGAGTGGGAAAGTTGGACTGATATCAGAAGATAACAGATGCCAGTCAGCTGGGGAGGAGTTTGCTCTATGAGGAAGGCAAGACCATTTCCTCTGCACTCTCTCAGTGTGCCAGCTACCTCGCAGTCCACTTTCAGGATACTTCCTCTTCTCTGGAATGTTTGAATAATTACTGCTATACCTGATAAACACATTTTCTCAGGAAACAGGATGGCATAGAAGTAGGAGATACTGTTCCAACCAGTCTCCTAAAGTGAGTTGATTATCTACCCAAAAAACTCTGATCACCCATGAAATAAGCCTGAGATTAGAATGATACACTTCTGGATCTCTACAGGGGCAGAAGATGTCAGTGGACAGGTAAAGCAGAGTGGGCATATCTGACTGATACCGGAAGATAAATAAGAGGGGGAGGGAGCCACCAGAAGTGACCCATTGGAAAGTAATACCCTAATACGAGAGTGCCCTGTTATTGGGGGAGCAGCATTAACTTGGAGGCTGGTTAAAAGCACTAAAAAGAGCACAAGATATCAAGAGGAAACTGGTAGAGTTGGGCACTCTGGTGCACAGGCTTAAGCTTAGGGACCCAAGACAGACACTGCTGGCACAGTGCCAGAAAGAGTTCACTGAAGAATCTAGGCCATGGTCCCTGAGCCTCTGGCACCCATGTGTGAGAGTCTGGGTGGATGCCATCCTCCATTCTTTAGAACCACAGGCTTTTTCACACTACACAGGCACTGCATATCTGGGGCCTGAGCTGTGTACCACGCTGTCCCCAGAGAAAGGTCCATGTGGACACTAGCTGGTGGGCCCTAGGACCGTCAAAGCATCTGAACACTCCCAACCTGGGCCGACACGAAAATCTCAGTGGACTGTCTCTAGTTGGGATCTGTAGGGCAGTCTGGACCAGCCCAAACAGCAGCCCAGCAATGGCAGCCACTGGAAATGAACTCCCTGGATCAATATCATGGTTTTACTAGCACCAGGGTGTAGACAATCCAGAGCTCATGAAACCCCTGAGAAGGTGGCTGAGAACGAGCTCTGCTGGTAGGAGGTGGCAGAGGGGGAGTCTATGTTCTCTGGACAACCCAGATGGGAACAGGCTGAGGCTTCTCTCTGAAACAGAGGTATGGGTGCAGTTTGCTTTCTCCTAAACCTCTGAAGAACTGCCCAAAGCTGCCAGAGGGGGGAAAATAACCTGCAGAGAACAGAAGCCTGGAAAACAGGTATCCTCAGAGCACAGCCCCATGATAGGGGGCAGGAGGACTCAACTTAAGCAAGGGGGCAGGAGGACTCAACCTAATCAAAAACAACACAGAAGGCCTCTCCTCCAGAAATCCAGACCCCCCTCAAAAGGAGAGGACAACCACCAGTGTCCCCATAAAACTGTAAAAGCCCAATACGAGTGGAAAAGAAGATATTAAGCTCCCAGTATTGCTCTTAAACTTGTATATTTAATAGATAAAACTTCCTTTTTTAATTTTTCCCACTATTCTCATTCTTTTTAAATTAAAAAAATTTTTTTGACCTATTGACCATTACAACGTGATGTTGAATACAAGAATTTCCATAATAACCTTTCAACTTGAATTTTTTTTGATACATATACATGTGTTTTTCTTTAAAAAATACTCATATAGAGATAAGCTCCAAGGTAATCCTCTTTCCACAATCAATGCTACCCCTATATATAAATCAGTTTTAATCCCCCTTTATCTCCAGAAAGTTGAGTCCTTTAACAAAGAATCAAGATACACCCAGGAAGAATAAAAATAACTGTCCTCACTCACACTGAGGATTTATAACCACCCTCCCATCTTTTTCTTCTGTTAGTGTTTCTGCATATTTGTTTTTGTTCTGGTAGTATATAAATCTTATACTTAAGGTTCATTTTGGCTGGGTTCTTTTTTTCTTGTCGTTTGCTTTTGTTGGTCTTTTTGTTTGTCCGTTTTTGTTTGTATACATTATAAGTCTTACCTTTGGGGCCCATTCTGGCTGGGTCTTCTTTTTTTTTCTTACATTTTTTTCCTGTCTCTCTTTCCCTCTCTGTTTCTTTTTTCATTCTTTTTGGTGGGGACACCTGATTGCTCAGAAGTGTTCTGGGGTGCACTTTCTTGGATCACAGTTGATACATTCAGCTATACATCCCCTCAGCCATCTCTCACAAAAATGACTAGGAGGAGGAATGCCCAACAGAGGAAATATACAGAGACTGTGCCCTCACCATCAGAGCTATTGGATATGGACATAAGCCACATGTCAGAAAGGGAATTCAGGCTAACAATTTTCCAGACAATGGCTAGGTTAGAGAAAACCATTAATGACAACATATTTGGAATAGGTTAGGGCAGAAGTGAAAGCAACCAGAGATGATGTTAACAATGCTCTCAGTGAATTCCAATCTAATCTAAATTTTCTACAGCTAGGGTAACTGAAGCTGAAGATAGAATTAGGGATCTAGAGGACAAACTGATAGAGAAAAAAGATCAGGAGCAGGCCTGGAACAAATAGCTTAGAAGCCATGAAAAGAGAATTAGTTAAAGAAATGATGCCATGAAATGTTCCAGTGTCAGAAATCTTGGAATCCCTGAGGGGGAGGAGAAAGAAAGAAGAGTAGAGGATATAGTTGAAGAAATTCTCCATGAAAATTTTCCCAATCTGGCAAAGGGAACCTGGGTTTGTGTCTCAGAGGAGAAAGATCTGCCCCCAAGATCATAGAAACTAGAAAGACCTCGAGACACCTGATTGTGAAACTGAGGAATCATAATTTTAGACAGAAACTCTTGAAAGCAGATAAGGGGAAGTGATTCCTTATGTATATAGGAAGGTCCAGCAGAATAACTTCAGACTTGTCCACAGAAACCTGGAAAGCCAGAAAGGGCTGGCAATACATATTCAGGGTACTAAATGAACAGAACTTGCAGCCAAGAATACTTTATCCAGCATGACGGACATTCAAAATGGATGGAGAGAAAAAGAGCTTCCAAGACTGGCAATGTTTAAAAGGTATGTGACCACCAAAACAGCACTACAAGAAATATTAAGGGAAGGGTCTATAAAAGAAGAAAGAACCCAAGAGTGTCATAGAACAGAAATATAGGGATACAGTCTATAGAAACAAGGACTTCATGGGCAACACAATGCCGATAAAAATGTATCTCTCAATAATCACCCTCAAGATGAACACCCTGAACGTTGCAATGAAATGGCACAGGCTTGTAGACTGGATAAAAGGACAGGACCTGTCCATATGTTGTCTACAAGAGCCCTATTTTGAACTTATGGATGCATCCAGACTGAAAGTGAAGGAATGGAGAAGCATGTTTTATGCCAATGGGCCTCTAAAGAAGGCTGGGATAGCGATTCTCATATCAGAGAAATTAGATTTTAAACTAAAGACTGTAATCAGAGATACAGAAGGACACTACATCATTCTTAAAGGGTCTATCCACCAAGAAGATCTAATAATTATAAATATTTATGCCCAACCCCTTACAGGAGCAGCCAACTACATAAGACAACTGTGAATCAAGATAAAGAGACATACTGATATGAATACATTAATCATAGGGGATCCTAACACACCACTCTCAGTAATAGGCTGATCATCCAAGCAGAAAATGAATAAGGAAACAAGAGCATTGAATGACACATTGTACCAGATGGACCTCACCGATATATAGAGAACATTCCACCCTCAAACAACAGAATACTCATCCTTCTGGAGCACACATGGAATAAATCTGGACTCAAAAAATACCAAAACATTGATATTATTCCATGTGTATTCTCAGACTGCAGTGCTTTGAAACTGGAGCTCAACCACAAGAAAAAGTTTGGAAGGAGCTCAAATACCTGGAAGCTAAGACCACCTTGCTTAAGAATGCTTGCATCAACCAGAAAGTCAAAGAAGAACTTAAGCAATTCATGGAAACCAGTGAGTATGAAGACACTTCAGTCCAAAACCTATGGGATACAGCCAAGGAGGTCCTAAGGGGGATGTACATAATCATTCAATCCTCCCTCAAAAAAGAACGGAAAAATCCAGAATACACCAGCTGTGTTTATACCTTAAAGAACTGGAGAGTTACAAAAAATAAGCCAACTACGTACATAAGAAGGGAAATAATCATGATTAGAGCAGAGATCAATGAGATAGAAACTAGGCATACAGTAGAACGCATCATTGAAACTAGAAGCTGTTTTTTTGAAAGAATCAATAAGATCAATGAAACATCGGCCAAATTAATCTAAAAGAAAATAAAAGAGGCCCAAATTAATAAAATTATGAATGAAAAGGGAGAGATCAGAACTAACATCAAGGAAATAGAAATAATCATCAGAAATTATTATCAACAGCTATATGCATAGTTAAGCAACCTTGATGTAATGGACGCATTCCTGGAATACTATAAACTTCCAAAACTGAATCAGGAAGAAACTGACAACCTGAAAAGGCCAATATCTAGTAATGAGATTGGAGCAGTGATTAAAAACCTCCCCAAAACCAGAGCCCAGGACCTGCAGATGCCCTGGGTAATTCTACCAAACTTTCATAGAAGAAATAAAACCTATTCTCCTGAAGCTGTTTCAAAAAACTGAAGCATATGGAAAACTTCCAGAATCTTTTTATGAAGCCAGCATTACCTTGATTTCCCAAACAGACAGAGACTGCACCAAAAAGGAGAATTTCAGACCAATATCTCTGATGAATATGGATGCTAAGATTCTCAACAAGATCCTAGATAATCGGATCCAACTGTACATTAAAAAAAATTATCCACCATGACCAGGTGTGATTTGTCCATGGGATGCAGGTGTGGTTCAACATTTGCAATTCACTTGATGTGAAGGACAAATCAATAAGAGAAGAAAGAAGAACCATATGGTCCTCTCTATTGAAGCAAAAAAAGCATTTGAGAAGATACAGAATCTGTTCCTGATTAAAACACTTCAAAGTATAGGGATAGAGGGAACATTCCACAACTTATCAAATCTGTCTATGAAAAAGCCACAGAATGGGGAAAAGCTAAGAGCCTTCCCTTTGAGATCAGGAACAAGACAAGGATGCCCACTCTCACCACTCTTGTTCAACACAGTATTAGAAGTCCTAGCAACAGCAATCAGACAACAAAGAGAAATAAAAGGTATCCAAATTGGCAATGAAGAAGTCAAACTCTCTCTTTGCTGAGGACATGATACTTTATATGGAAAACCCTAAAGAATCCACCCCCAAACTACTAGAACTCATACCACAATTGAGTAATGTGGCAGGATACAAAATAAATGTGCAGAAATCAGTTGCTTTCTTATACAACAACAATAAAAATACAGAAAGGGCAATTAGAGAATGGACTCCATTTACTATAGCATGAAGAACCATAAGATACCTGGGAATAAACCTCACCAAAGAGGTAAAGGATCTGTACTCGAGGAATTACAGAAAACTCATGAAAGAAACTGAAGAAGACACAAAAAGTTGGAAGACGATTCCATGCTCATGGATCGGAAGAACAAACATTGTTAAAATGTCTATCCTGCCCAGAGCAATCTATACTTTCAATGACATTTCGATCAAAATTCTAGCAGCGTTTTTCAAGGAGCTGAAGCAAACAATTGTAAAATATGTATGGAATCAGAAGAGACCCTGGATCATTAAGGAAATGTTGAAAAAGAAAAACAAAACTGGGGGCCTCACATTACCTGATTTCAAGTTCTACTACAAAGCTGTGATCATGAAGACAGCAGGGTACTGGCATAAAAACAGACACATAGACCAGTGGAACAGAGTAGAGAGCCCAGATATGGACCCTCAGCTTCATTGTCAAATAATCTTTGACAAAGCAGGAAAAAATTATACAGTGGAAAAAAGACAGTCTCTTCAATAAATCGTGCTGGGAATACTGGACAGCTATATGTAGAGGAATGAAACTCAGCCACTCTCTTACACCATACACAACGAAATGGATAAAATACCTCAACATGAGACAGGAATCCATCAGAATCCTAGAGGAGAACATACGCAGTAACCTCTTCGACAATGGCCACAACCATTTCTATCATGACATGTATACAAAGGCAAAGGAAAAAAAGCAAAAATGAACTTTTGGGACTTCATCAAGATCAAAACTTCTGCCCAGAAAAGGAAACAGTCAATAAGACAAAGAGGCAACCCATGGAATGGGAGAAGATATTCACAAATGACAGTACAGACAAAGGGCTGATATCCAAGACTATAGACAACTCCTCAAACTCAATACACACAAAACAGATAATCATGTCAAAAATGGGTAGAGGACATGAACAGACAGTTCTCCCAATGAAGACGTACAAATGGCGATCGGACACATGAAAAAATGTTCATCATCATTATCCATCAGGGAGATTCAAATCAAAACCACATTGAGATACCACCTTACACCAGTCAGAATGGCCAAAATTAGCAAGACAGGAAACAACGTGTGTTGGAGAGGATGTGGAGAAAGGGGAACCCTCTTATACTGTTGGTGGGAATGCAAGTTAGTTCAACCACTTTGTAGAACAGTGTGGAGATTCCTCAAGAATTTAAAAATAGAGCTTTCCTATGGCCCTGCAATTGCACTACTGGGTATTTACCCCAAAGATACAGATGTAGTGAGAAGAAGGGCCATCTGTACTCCAATGTTTATAGCAGAAATGGCCATCGTCTCAAAACTGTGGAAAGAACCAAGATGTCCCAACTTTTGTAGCAACATGGAAAGGACTGGAAGAGATTATGCTGAGTGAAATAAGTCAAACAGAGAGAGTCAATTATCATATGGTTTCACTTATTTGTGGAGTATGACAAGTAGCATGGAAGACAAGGGGAATTAGAGAGGAGAAGGGAGTTGGGGGAAATTGGAAGGGGAGGTGAACCATGAGAGACTATGGACTCAAACAATCTGAGGGGCTTGAAGCATTGAGGGGTGGGAGGTTGGGGGAATCAGGTGGTGAATATTAGAGAGGATACGGATTGCATGGATCACTGGGTGTGTGCAAAAATAATGAATACTGTTGTCGCAAATGGCAAGATTTCATTTCTTTTGATGGCTGCATATCATATGATCTCCCTGATATGAGGAAGTGGTGATGCAACATGGGGGCTTAAGTGGGTAGGAGAAGAATAAACGAAACAAGATGGGATTGGGAGGGAGACAAACCATAAGTGACTCTTAATCTCCCAAAACAAATTGCGGGGTGGACGGGGGGAGGGGGTTTGGGAGAAGGGGGTGGGATTATGGACATTGGGGAGGGTATGTGCTTTGGTGAGTGCTGTGAAGTGTGTAAACCTGGTGATTCACAGACCTGTACCCCTGGGGATAAAAATATATGTTTATAAAAAATAAAAAATTATAAAAATTAAATAAAAAATAGATAAAAAATAATGAATATTGTTATGCTGAAAATAAATAAAATCCCCCCAAAATAAAAAAAAATACTGAAAAAAAAAACCAAGATGTCCTTCAACGGATGAATGGATAAGGAAGATGTGGTCCATATACACTATGGAGTATTATGCCTCCATCAGAAAGGATGAAAACCCAACTTTTGCATCAACATGTACGGGACTGGAGGAGATTATGCTGAGTGAAATAAGTCAGTGCAGAGAGTCAATTATCTTATGGTTTTGCTTATTTGTGGAGCATAGGGAATGACATGGAGGCCATGGGGAGATGGAGGGGAGAAGAGTGTTGGGGGAAACTTGGGGGGAGATGAGCCATGGGAGACTGTGGACTCTGAGAAACAAACTGAGGGTTTTGGAAGGGAGGGGGGTGTGAGGTTAGGTGAGTCTGCTGGTGGGTATTATGGAGGGCAGGTATTGCATGGAGCACTGGGTGTGGTGCATAAACAATGTATCTTGGAACACTCAAAAAAATTAAAATTAAAAACATTTAAAAACTTCAAAAATATATGAAATATATAGACAGTAGGAAATAAAAAGGGTGCAAGTAAAAGAGTGGCTGTAACTTTCGTTTTGGACAAAATAGAGTGCTTCATTGTTACTGGGTGTATTTTGACCCATATGTTAGAGGACACTAAATCTCCAAAATCACTAGAAAATTAAAGGATGGATATATAAGAAGGTAAAACTGGATAGAGTGAACAACTTTCTAAGATAAAGCATGTACCTGTTAAAAAATATAGGTCTGTAAAAATACAAGTCATAGTGTCCTATGGAAAAAAGATCTGGTATAATAGACATCTTGCTGAACACAGCCACTTTTCTGCTTGTAGAAATACACATCTGTATTATTACCTCTCAGGCTGATTTCATGGGTGTTCAAAGTAGTTTATAGATTTGCAGCTAAATTGAAGGGACTTGCTTTAACCTACACCTCCCCATCTTGCCTCGATCTCCCTGTTCCTGAGTTTTGGTCTACATGTTAGAAGACACTATATGTGAAAATGTTAAGGAAATCACAACTTATTTTATATATAAATTGATTAGAGAGAAAAATTGGGTTATGTGGGGCATAAATCTATAAAATGAACATTTGAAATTTAGAAACTGAAACTAGGAAATAAGACTCTCTTTGAAATGGGAACACGGTATAACAAGAAAAAGCTAGGATAAGAAAAGAAAGAAAAAAGAAATGTAAACTTTTATCCTGAGTATAAGCAAGTCCTGAGGGAACACTTGGAGCTCCCTATGTAATTTCCCCTGGTGCTGGAGTTTCCTGTTCCTGTGGGAAGTAACCTGATCCTTCACCTGTTCTTCCAGTCTGTCTTCTGGGGGAGGGGCCTGATGCTTGGCTTCTCATGCATCTTTGTCCTGTTGGAGTTGCCCTACTCTTGTCAGGGTCATTGGCTGAATGGGATCGGACCCTGTGTCTGGTTCTTTTTCCCTGGTGGCTTTCTGCTTCTCCTCAGAGGGTCAGAGCAAACATGGCCCTGTGGGAATCTCCAGCCCAGAGCCACAATGTGGTGGCCCGAACCCCCACCACCATCTCAGGTCAATCCTTCTCCACTTCTATGTGTACCTAAATCCCCAGACGTGCATTATTGATGCCCACTGCAACTCTCTGGGGAAAGTTCCAGGACCCATGAGTGTCTCCGTGCTTTCTGACTTTGCAATTGTTAGTGGGTTTGGTCTCGTGCGTGCACCATCTTGAGTACCTTCTAGGTCATGCTGGGTGCTGACCCAGTGTCCTGTCTGGTGTCACATCATTCCAAGAACTGTTGCCCAGGTGTGGATGTAGCCACTTTGTGCACCAAGCCATGGGCTCACTCATGCACCCTCTTGCGTGGCTCCCCGTTCACGACCCGGTGCCTCTCCAGTGTCCTTTCATAGGCCACACTGCCCTGAGAGCTGTTGCCCTGGTTTGGTCCCAAATCGTTTTATATCTCTTCTGGGATGTTAAGCAGCCTAAACCTTCTAGTCGTTTTCAGGGTGGTCAGGCACAGAGCAGTCTCCCAACTGGCCTGACTTGTGGTTTATGGTGACTGAAGCTGAGAGTCCCTCTGAGCTTGCTGACTGTAACCCCTCTCCCTGTGCCACTGCTTGGGCAGTCTATTGGATAGGCTTCCCCATTACTTCTGGCTTCCTGTGATCTGAGATCCCAGTGATCCACCCACAATCCTGTCCTATTCCATGTGCTCCTTTCAGTAAGGGAGGTCTCTCGCGGGAGCAGATTGCGCAGGTCCTGATTTTTTGCTCCCGGTGGCTGGCTCATGGAGACTCCCTGCAATCTCCATTTATCTTCCGATATTTCCCCCAAAGATTTACGTTTCTCCACTTCCTACCTCACAAAAACCAGTCATTTTGCCTCTTGTAAAAATCCAGAAAATTGTTCTTACATCTGAGGTTGAATTCGTGTGTGTTCAGAATGGTCTGATGGACATCCAGCTGAATCCAAGGGACCAGCAGAAAGGAGGGCCCTTCTCTGCCGCCATCTTGCTCCTCATCTCCTGAAGCACAGACTCTGAATGACAGACTAGATCAGATTGATTTCTTTCCTTTGATTTTGTTTTAAATTTTTATTTTATTTTATTTTTATGTATTCTTAAGTTAACTTATTTTAAATGATTGTATTTATTTATTTAACAGAAAACACAAGTAAAGGGAGCAGGAATTCAATTTAGTTAACAGATAGTGCATTCCTGGTTTCAGAGGTAGAATTCAGTGATTCATCAGGTGCATATAACACGGAGTGCTCATTCCATCACGTGCCCTCCTGAATGCCCATGAGGCAGTTATCCCATCCCCCACCCCAGCCACCTCTAGTTTGAACACAAAATTTTGAGTATTATTTCAGGATTTAGATTGGGAAATGTTCCTCCTAGAATTCTAGTATTAAGTATTTATTTTCTCACATTATCTCCTTAAATTTCATTTTAAAATTATGTTCATTTAGCCACCATATAGTACATCGTTAGTTTTCAATGTCGTTCAACAATTCATTATTTGCATGAAGCACGCAGTGCTCACTCATCATGTGTCCTCATTGTCCATCACCGAGTTTCCCCAT
>NW_026739997.1:0-20738 GCF_022355385.1 Mustela nigripes | reverse complement strand
GGAGCAGAGACCCCGATGCGGGGCTCGATCCCAGGACCCTGAGATCATGACCCGAGCCGAAGGCAGCAGCCCAAACCACTGAGCACCCAGGTGCCCCTGGTCTTCCATCTTTTTGTGTCTTCTTCAATTTCTTTCATGAGTGTTCTGAAGTTCCTTAAGTACAGATCCTTTACCTCTTTGGTTAGGTTTATTCCCAGGTATCTTATGGTTCTTGGTGCTATAGTAAATGGAATCGATTCTCTAATTTCCCTTTCTGTATTTTCATTGTTAGTGTATAAGAAAGCCACTGATTTCTGCACATTGACTTTGTATCCTGCCATTTCTTTGACAGATATAAATGGATTCAGATTATTTATTTCTATTCATATAAATTTTGACAAATTGTATCTCTCAAGGAATTTATGCATTTCACTTTTGATATTAGTAATTTGTGTCCCCTCTCTTCTTTTCTTACTTATTCTGGCTAAATGTTTATTCATATTATTGATCTTTGCCAAGAAATACCTTTTGGTTTCATTGGTTTTCTCTATTGATAACTTGTTTTTCAATCTTATTGATTTCTGTGCTGATTATTATTATTTCTTTTCTTCTCCTTACTTTGAGTTTAATTTGTTTTACTTTTACTATTTTCTTAAAGTATAAATGTGGATTATTGGTTTTATTTTTTTCTAATATAGACATTCAACGGTATCAATTTTCCTCTAGGCATTGTTTTCACTGCATCCCACAATTTTTTTCTTTTTGGGGGGTGGGTGTAAGTGAATTTTTATTGGAAAAGTAAGTTGTCAACTTAAGCAGCAACAAAGAAAGAATGAATAAGGAAAATACCTGTTGTCACAGATACACAAGACCTCCATCATATATGATATGGGAGGCATTTCAGCTTGTGACCCCTAGCACAGAAATGCCAAATGCTTTTCCATTCAATCTAATACTTCTGGCTTCCTAACCAAAAGGAATACTGTAAGAGCATGGGGAAGTTTCTTACTGAAAGGAAACTCCTGAAGAAGAGTATGGGAGAGAATGTAGAAATTAAGAATTATGTAGAATAACTTTTAAAGTAATGAGCTACATTTTCATATCTTTACCATAATACAAAACACAGACACTTTCCAAACTGGTTCAGATTACTTAAAAACTGGGTATGTTTTTAGTCCTTTATATAAGTGTTTGAAAGTTACTTATGTTTATATGGAATGAAGATATTAATACTTTTCTACAACAGTAACCACACACTAGGAAGGTTAAGACAAGCACAAATCAAACAATGGAGTTTTTCCAAAGTTGCAGTATGAAAAGACTATGAACAGTTGATTCCATCCATGTGAATGGGCTTCTTTGCTGTAAGAAATCCAAATTGAAAAAGGAATGAAGATGAGTAAAAAGGTTTCTTGAAGAGAAGAAGGTTGATACCCTGTATGCATTTAGTTTTCTGCCCCTTTCCCAGCATCATTTTCTTCTCCTGCACTGTCTGAGGTCCATAATGTTAGGTTGTCTCTAAGCAACTGTGTTGTGAAGGTGTTGTCTTTGTATGAGTCTTCGTTCAACAGATCAACTTGTGCAACGGGCTCATCAAAAGCTGTTTTAGCCAGTGTGCAGGCAAGATATGGGTAATTAAGGATCTCATAGTAAAATACCAGTCCAGACAGATGGAGTGTGTGGGTTGCATCTCTTTCTTGCTTATATCAAAAGTCTCTTGGTGATCTCCTTGGGAATTATCTATAGTTTGTTTTGTACCATAACCACATGCAACTTCAGTGAGGTACTGGAAGTAATGTCCCTTCATTTTCAGATGTAAGAACTTACTCTCTGGATTAGTTGCATTGGTTATTAAATACTAATCCAACAATTACAGCACCATGGTGCAGATGGACCTTAGTTCAGACTCCACTTTCTACTGAAAATCCTTAATCCTCTGCAACTTCTTATTAGAGGTTTTCTGCTCCCTGCTCCAGATGACCCTCCAGGTGGACCAGTGGTCCACTATCAGGTTCTAGTAGGCCCCCAAAGCAGGTTTCTCTCCTCGTTGGACAACTCAGTGGCCCACTCCATCACAGCCTTCATGCACTTGGCCATATCATCCTGGTGCTCAGCCTGCTCAGTCAGTTTTGCCTTTTGGATCAGCTCTGTCTTCCCTATGGGGACAGGGAGAGGAGAGCGAGAGTGAGCACCCATCTGGACTGGCTAGAGAGGTACGTCCCTGGTGCAAGTCCCACCACCTTGATCCACTTTTGGCCTCAGTCAAGGACCCTCCAGACTCCTGTATCTCACAATTTCTTTTTTTTAAGTTGTGTTGTTTTAATTTAGTTCAAAATATTTTTTAGATACTTTTTTTTTTTTTTTATAAACATATATTTTTATCCCCAGGGGTACAGGTCTGTGAATCACCAGGTTTACACACTTCACAGCACTCACCAAATCACATACCCTCCCCAATGTCCATAATCCCACCCCCTTCTCCCAAACCCCCTCCCCCCGGCAACCCTCAGTTTGTTTTGTGAGATTAAGAGTCACTTATGGTTTGTCTCCCTCCCAATCCCATCTTGTTTTATTTATTCTTCTTCTACCCACTTAAGCCTCCATGTTGCATCACCACTTCCTCATATCAGGGAGATCATATGATAGTTGTCTTTCTCTGCTTGACTTATTTCGCTAAGCATGATACGCTCTAGTTCCATCCATGTTGTTGCAAATGGCAAGATTTCATTTCTTTTGATGGCTGCATATTTTTAAACTTATCTTGAAATCTATTCTCTGGCCCATGTGTTATTTTATAAGGTGTTCTTTAATCTTTAGGAATCTGAGAATTTTCCAGTTATCTTTTGTTATTGATTTAAAGTTTAATTCCACAGTGGTCTGGGAACAAACATTGTATGATTTTATTTGTTTGGATTCGCTACTGTATATTTTATGGACCAAAATGTGCTCTGTCTTGGTGAGTATTCCATATGAGCTTGAGAAGAATGAGCATTTTGCTGTTGCTGGATGAAGTTGTCTATAGATGTTCATTATATCCAGGTGGTGGGTACTATTGTTGAGCTCAACTATGTCCTTACTGATTTTCTGCCCGCTAGATACGTCCATTTATGATAGAGGCATGTTGAAGTCTCCAACTATGATTGTGGATTCGTCTACATTTTAGTATGTATTTTAATGATTCTTGATCACAAATAAATGTTTGCACAATGATGTATAATTATTTTCCAGTTGATGCTTCTAACTCCAAATGTATTTGGCATAGATTAATGTTCCAAGGTTTTATTTTATTTTAACATATTATTTTTATGTTAAAATTGAAGTTTTAAAAATTAAAACTTTTTAATAATTTACCTCACATTTCACAAACAGAAAAAAATAAGGCCTTACTTATTTTTATTTTTCATAATTGCCATCTTTGATGTCACCAAATCCACTTATGAATGAGAACTGCAAAGAAAATTTCATACCAAGACAATTCTTTGGTTCCTATCAGTCCACGTGACATGAATCTTCAGTTCTTGTCACTCATTTAAAGTTACCATCTTCTTTCCCACCTGTGTCTTGGATTAGCAGGTGGCTCCTCTTCTCATATAGTCCCTTGTATTTATTCTTATTTTATACATATATCAGATATATATAAATATATATAATATATGATACTTATTAAAATTTATTTATACTCAAATAAATTTAATATCTTTAATATAAAGAGGTCTTTTATACCATCAATAAATCCCTCAAAATCCACAAATACTGAATGTCTAAAGCAGTGTAGAATTTTGCCAAGTTTTCTTTTTATCCCCGTTCCAAAGTTTTGATAGCCTCCCAATCTCTTACTTAAATTCCTACTTGGTTTTACACAATGTAATACTTAACAGAATTTCTGCCAATGAATTTCCTACACAAAGAAATTGCCAAGCGAGTCTTTGGTTAAGGTCATTTCTTATGAGGTGCGGATAAAAGAGATGCTACTCTGTCCACTATAAAAGGAAGTGTACAAAAGAGAATATAATCATAGCAAAGTGGTTTGCAATAGTGACAGCAAACATTATATTCATGGCTAAGAAACAGCTAAGTTCATTTGAAGTTTAATATATGTGCATGATTTCTGGTTCTTCATTAGAAGTATCAAAGTTAAATGTTTTCACTCTAATTCTGTGAAGTATAAATAGAGTTTAAAGAAAATGTTTAGAAAAAAGGAAAATTCTACTTAACAGTGTGATTTTGGCAACTAATTCCAAGATCCATCATTTTTTAAAATTCAATTTTCTATTTAAATTCTAGTTAGTTGGCATATATGGTAAAATTGATTTCAGGTATAGATTTAGTGATTCATCACTTGCACATAACACCCAGTGCTTATCTCAACAAGTGCCCTCCTTAATACCCACCACCAATTTATCCCATTCCCCACTGATCTCCCTCCATCAACCCTCAGTTTGTTCTCTGTTGTTAAGAGTCTCTTATGGTTTGCTTGCCTCTCTTTCCATTTTGTTTTTCCTTCCCCTATGTTAATCTGTTTTGTTTTTTAAATCTTACATATGGGTGAAATCATATGGTATCTGCCTTTCTCTAATAAACTTATTTCACTTAACAAAATACACTCCAGCTCCATCCATGCAAGATTTCATTCTTTCTGATGGCTGAATAATATCCCTTTGTATACTTACACCACATCTTCTTTACCTATTCATCAGTTGATGGATGTTTGGGCTTTTTCTATAATTTGGCTATTATTGATAGTGCTGCTATAAACATTGTGGTGCATGTGCCCTTCAAATCAGTATTTTTGTGTCCTT
Organism: Mustela nigripes; assembly: GCF_022355385.1. Lineage (NCBI taxonomy): Eukaryota > Metazoa > Chordata > Mammalia > Carnivora > Mustelidae > Mustela > Mustela nigripes. Next base: position 15,960 of record NW_026739997.1, on the reverse strand, counting down.
TGGGTAGTGCAATTGTTGGGTCATAGGGTAGTTCTATTTTTAACTTTTTGAAGAACCCCCATACTGTTTTCCAGAGTGGCTGCACCAGTTTACATTCCCATCAATGGTGTAAGAACATTACCCATTCTCTGCATCCTCACCAACATCTATTGTTTCCTGTGTTGTTAATTTTAGCCACAGTGACAGGTGTGAGGTGGTATCTCACCATGATTTTGACTTTCATTTCCCTGATGATAGTAATGTTGAGCATCTTTTCATATGTCTGCTAGCCATCTATATGTATTCTTTGGAAAAATGTCTGTTCATGTCTTCTGTCCAAGTTCTATGATTTCTGACAAGTATTCAAACTGTGGACTATTGCTCTAAATTTATAAGCTTAACCCATGGATATGCTTTCCTGTTATTAAAACAAAGTGACTTTAAATTGGGCATAAACTGATTGAATGGTAACACTTTAACATAGTGAGATGGTAGATTATAGCAGTCCAGAGTATGATCCTTTGAGCCAAATTATCTGGATTTGCTCATCCATAAGAGGAAAACAACCACAGTACTTTCCTCACAGGAGGTTTAGGGATTACATGGGTTCATATTGCTGATGAGCAGTGTATGGGAAGTATTGACTGTTTGGTAACTGTTGACTCTCCTTTTGAATGCTGCAAGTGGTATGAGTTAGGAATCAAGGAGGAAAGAGTCAATAATTCTAAACCTAGTGTTATGAAATATGTAGAGGATCAGATCCATTTCCAAACAGAAACGTTTCATTCTCCTAATAAGGACCGAGGTGATAATGAAGACAAGTTGCCAATTACTACAAGAGAGATTATTTTGGATTATTCATGTGGGCCTGACATCATCAGTCACAAGGGTCCTCATAAGAGGTGGAAAGAGGGATCAGAGTCAGAGAAAGCAATGTGGTGATGTGATGGAAGAAGAGTCCAAGAGAGAATAAACTGAAGATGTTACAATTGCCTTTGAAGATGAGGAGTAGTCATGAGCTATGGTCTGCAGGATCCCCTTTCTTAGAAGCTAGAAAAATCAAGAAAGCATCTTCTCCCCTATAGCCTTTATGAGAAATAGCCCTGCTGACACCTTGGTTTTAGTCCTTCTGGTCTCTAGATCCATAAAATAATAAACTTAAGGTGTTGAATCCATTGAATTTCTGGTAATTTGTTACAGCTGCAGTACCAAACTGACACAATTGGCCATCAAGAAAAGAAGCTTGGGGGGCACCTGGGTGGCTCAGTGGGTTGAGCCACTGCCTTCGACTCAGGTTGTGAACTCAGGTTTCTGGGGTAGAGTCCCGCATGGGGCTCTCTGCTCATTGGGGGCCTGCTTCCTCCCATCCCCGCCCCACCTGCTTCTCTGCCTACTTGTGATCTCTGTCAAATAAATACAAATAAAATTTTAAAAAAGAAGAGGAAGAAGAAGCTTGGGGGCTCCTGGGTGGCTTCACCAGTTAAAAATCTGCCTTTGGCTCAGGTCATGATCCCAAGGTCTGGGGATCGAGCCCCACATTGGGTTTTTGCTCAGCAGGGAGTCTTCTTCTCCTTCTGCCTCTCCCCCCTTGATTGTGCTCTCTAACTGTCACTCTTTCTGAAAGAAAGAAAGAGGGAGAGAGAAAGAAAAAAAAGAAAAGCTTGAGTGTACACTTTCTTACCCACACACACAAACACACATGCATACACACAGACCAGGGCTATCACATCACTGATTAATGCTAGTTACCAATTTTTCGGTAGGAAATAGCTAAGATAGTATCCACTGTATATTCTTTGCACATTGTTCTAAGTATGGTAGGATAAAAGGAAAAAATCTTTCATCTCTATCAACAAAGTGCTCTGTTTACTTTCACTAGGTCACTAGTTTGAAAAAAAAAACAAACCTACAAATTATAACAATAACCTACATTGTGTGCACAATTCCTGATCAGTGAACCATGTTTCTAGTTTTCTAAGTATGCATTGGATTTTAATGTCTGCAAAGCTAGAGTTCATACTTTATTCCTCTTTCTACTCCTAAAACCTAGCACATATTATGGCACTGAATAAGGTCTCATTCAAAGTTTGTTGCACTCAATTTAACAAGGTAATAAAAGTGAACAGTATTTCTTCTAAAACTTTTTGTTCCATCATTCTTAATATGATATATGTTTTCTTACATGTGTATGGTTAGCGGGGTGCGTGTGAATGTATATGTGTATCCACTCCTGTCATCAGAGGATATTTGTGGCTTTTTCTTCTGTAGAAGTAAAGGATTTCTTGCTTTACGACAATATTTCACATTTATTTGATGCCTGACCAGAAATATGAGTGAAGCCTCTGTTCATGATTTAAGGAAAATAAAAACAAAATTGTTTTTAAAAGAAATTTGTTCATACAGCACCTAAAACAGTGTACTGATATTTATGTTAATTATAAATTAAATGGCATTGGATGATGATGATGATGACAATAAAATAAAATTATTCCTCTTAGTTTTTTTTTACTTCTAGTGTTTGTGAACAAAAATGGAAACCTTAAATGGTACAGGTGAAAAAATAAAACAAAACCTCATGAATTTAAAAAAAAAGATTGATTAAATGCTTCAGCTAATATATATTCTAATCCACACTAAAACCTTAAGCACAAATGTCTGGGTTATTAAAGACACATGGTGGTAAACTGTGCACGATTATTGTCCGGTAATCTACCTGCCCAAATAGCTCAAAAGTGGAATGTAACAAACAAGATTAGCCTTCTCATCTGAGTACTAAATGTCTCATTGCTCTCCAGGGCAGCCAGGGAAACCTCAAGGTCTCCTACAGCTGGGCAAGAAGAGGAGGTAGACTCAACTCAAAACATTTACAGTTTTAGTGCATCACTTCTTTCTGCTAAGAACTCTCTAACTACTGTCTCATTTTCTCCATTAAAATCCCAGTTATGGTCACTCTATTCTGTTTTCAGCAATAAGCAAGTAATTAATCAAATCCCAAGGAATAGTTAAAAGGAATCTCTTTATAAGCCTGTGTCTGTGGTGTAATTATAGATTGAGCCTTCCGTACTCACATATGTGCAGGGACCATAACTGTCATCAGGAAGAAATGGGAACAGGTTTCTGAAAGGGTTCCAAGACACTCTGCCCTCCCAGACCTTTTCTCCATTGCCCTCTTGAAATTCTGCTTTGTTCCTCCTTATATCCTTCTTTTCTATCCTTTTGAATATGGATCTAAAACATTCTCTAGATGTCATAGTCTCTTCTGGGCCACAGTTTTCTGGAACAAAAATTCTAAGGAAAGAATTGGGGCTGCTGTTGCTATTTTTTGTTTGCATTTAAACCAGTTTTATAATAAGGTATTATCCAAATAGCTTGAATACAAATCTATAAGCCACTAAAAATAGTAGAAAAATGAGAATAAAGCTTGTTTTCAAAAAGACCAAAATAAAGCACAGCACAAAGAGAGGATAAAGTGGTAGCCAAACATAAAATAAAAATTCTATTTTGGCATCCTAATCTGAACGGACAATTTTTTAAACTAAAACATATGTGGGGGAGCTGGGTAGGAAGTGGGGAACAAACAATAGTTCATTCAATATAAATGCTGAAATGTGGGTACAGTTGAAGAAAGTTACCCAGAGACCTGCAGTCAGAGGCCGTAAAGATGAACTGACCTGTGCAGCATAGAGCAGGCACATGGCCTCACATTGGATCAGCCCCACCCCTACCCTTTGCTCTTACAGGTCTGAGCCGGGGCTGGAGGTGAGGCAGTGTTTAGTCATTTCTCATTTCTTCATGAACTAACCTAATTTGGAGCACAGTGCAAATGAAATTATTTTATCACATTTTTTTATGTACAAAAGCCAATACACATTTGATACAGTGCTCTCCAGAGAGCTAAAATTTAAAAACATTCACAACTATTTCATGTTAAAATGACCACCAAACATATTTAGAGGAAAAGACATTCTTAAAAATTTGATTAAGAAAACGTTACCAACTAAGAGAATGGTACTTCTCAACACAGTTATATATGCATGCATGTACAATATATAATTTACATATCTTCAATACTTTTTAAGGTTACATAAGAGATAAAATGCTAAGCATAGTCTCAGTCTGCCTCTCTCTCCATTCCTCTCCACAAGCATGTGTTCCAGTATCATTGGGAACATCTTGCTCTCTGAAGATGAATCTAAATTTGAAATTAGCCATTTTTCGGAAAGCATGGCCCCTACATACCACCTAACTGCTGCTTTTGGTGCTCCGTGATGTATCAGTGATTCATTCTCTAGCATGACTTTCAAAAAACTGTTAAGAGAGCAAGGTAACTTCTAGCATAAATCAGGTCGGTCACCTAATTTTCCCTGAGACTCAGTGGACCCCAATGACAGGGTTCCTGCACAAACTGCCTTCCCAGAGTTGCCTATGTGTCTCCATGTCCTCACAGAGTCATGTAACACAATCTCTGGAGATACCAAAGGACCACTGGGACTGAGCTGGCCACCCAGAAGTGAACATGAAGCTCGATGGCCTCGCTGGGCGGAGAGAGCTTCCCATTCCATGCCTCGTGGTCTAAGTTTGGACAGTTGTTAAGAAAGCTCCTTGGGGCGCCTGGGTAGCTCAGTGGGTTAGGCCTCTGCCTTCGGCTCAGGTCCTGATCTCAGGGTCCTGGGATAGAGCCTCACATCGGTTTCTTTGCACAGCAGGGAGCCTGCTTCCCCCTCCCCCCTCTGCTTACCTCTTTGCCTACTTGTGATCTCTCTCTGTCAAATAAATAAATAAAATCTTAAAGAAAAATAAAAAAGAGGGGCACCTGGATGACTCAGTGGGTTAAAGCCTCTGCCTTCAGCTCAGGTCATGATCCCAGGGTCCTGGGATCAAGCCCCGCATCAGGCTCTCTGCTCAGTAGGGAGTCTGCTTCCTCCTCTCTCTCTGCCTGCCTTTCTCCCTAACTGTGATTTCTGTCTGTCAAATAAATAAATAAATCTTAAAAAAAAAAAAAAAAAAAAGGAAAGAAAGCAAGCAAGCTACTCATGCTGTAAAGCAGGCACAGCAGTGAGAAAGTAGTTAAGGGATACATTTCTAAAATGCATCGCTCACTTTTCTTTGTAGCTCTTTGGTTTTTTTAGTATTTTTACTCTGTTTATCAGGAAAAAATATTCTATGGATAGGACATCATGGAATTTGCTCTAATATTCAGGTATCTCTTGAAAGCCTGCCTAATGGCCGGATAAAAAATGATGTATGAAACTCACTGGTGTATGGCAGTAGAATCAACTAAAGAGTAAACATCTCTCTGATGTTTTTTCTCCAGGACAGCTGCAAAAGCCAAACAGAATTGGTGATAGATGCTTCACTGATCAGGTGAAGTTGGGGCAGTAAGAGCAGGTGATCACTGGTAAGTGTCTTCATGGCCTTGAGTGGAATCACTGCTCTTCCCAGGACCAGTTGGAGAATGAATTCCCTCTTCACTTATGGGGGAAAGGTCAGTGCCAGAGTCTAAGGGGTCGCCAGACACATATGGTCAGAGCAAGTGGTGAGTGTCTTCATGAACTGAATTGGTAGTTTTGCAGAATGGTAGAAAATGAAGGCCTAGGAAGAGGCCATGCCAAGGAGAATGCATGGCTCAGAGAAGGGATCTTTTAGAGATTCTTGACCTGAAGAAATGTGTGGAAGCTCAGAATTCAGCTCCAGAAGAGGTCATAATGACACAGTTTCACAATCTCAGCTGTGGATCTGGATGTACTAGTTCCAAACTTCTGGAAAGACAGGAGTGGACAGAACTAGAGTGAAAAGGGATGAAGGATCCTGTCAGATGCAAAGGTGTTGCAACTAAATGAGTAATCGCTGGCAGAAAATTCTGACTTTTCTGAGTTTGACAAATTGGCAAGAAGCTTTCGAGATACCCCTCATAGAAAAGTTTAAGAACCTCAGGGACAACCCCAGGGACTATGCAGGTACTGAAAATGAGGGAAGTGGGCCAAGGTAAGTGGTGGTCCCTAAGATGAGTTGGAAAGCTCATGCCTGTCTAGAAATAACAGCCTCTTTTCTGATCCAACAGATTTTTGTACACAGTTGGCAGATTTTCTTTCTCTCAGGAGAAGAAATATGTCTCTGGATGTGAAAGCTCCTGTTCTCTGTGGGTTTTGTTTGTTTGTTTGTTTGTTTTAATTGTTTATTTATGTGGTTTTTTTAAACAGATTTTATTTATTCATTTATTTTACAGAGAGAGAAAGCGAGAGAGGAAACACAGCAGGGGGAGTGGGAGAGGGAGAAACAGGTCTCCCGAGGAGCAGAGAGCCCGATGAGGGGCTTGATCCTAGGACCCTGGGACCATGACCTGAGCCAAAGGCAGATGCTTAACCAACTGAGCCACCCAGGTGCCCCTATTTATGTGGTTTAAAAAAAAAATGCACAAATACAATTATTTCTCCAACATTGTGCAGGAGAAATAAATCACCTCCCCAAAATGAGCATTGAACAAGGGTTACCATAATGCTGTCCCACTGCTGTTTAGAAAGGGTATTATTTTTGCCCAGGAGAGTGAGTGGGGTCTGGATCAGTGGGCCCTTGGTAGGACATTACCAGAACATCAACCATGCCCTCAGCAATTTCAATTCTGGAGCTGTTTTTATTGTCTGGTGCCCTCTGCTGAGACCCAGCAGTGTATTCATCAGTTCTGCCTACATCCCTATTTCTTTTTGGGTAACGGCTTAACCTACACTGTGTCAAATAGTTTTGGTGGGAGAATAAATCAAACCACCTTGGCCTCATCTGATGAAAGGCCAAAAGCTTCTTCCACCAAATCCTATCAATCACCCTCTCATTGCCCTGGAATAGGTAAAGGGTGAACATCTTACCTCAAACTAGCCAGTTCAACTTTCTGTCCTGAGATTTTGCAACTTAGTAATGTAAAGATGATAAACAAACAAAACCAATAAAAAAATAAATGTTGAGCCCTCGTGAATCTATTAAATGATCTCTTCTGTGAAGACCTTTGGTATCTATCTGGCTTCTGCCTTTCTCACGGTTCTTCAGCCTTCTCTTCCAGCCATATTCAAAAAAAAAAAAAAAAAAGTGAGGGAGAGAAAGAATAATCTGTTCCAGGCCCCCAGTTCCCCCCAAAGTTTATTTCAGTTGCTTGCAACCAAAGAGTCATAGCCACTGTACTCCCCGTGGAATCAACAGAACAGTGTGGAAGAGGAAGACATTCCACTCAGAATCCTATTCACCCTTTGGTAGGTCTGCTCTTTTGTGCTTATAACCAAGGTCTTCAGCCCCTTTACAAAGGGTGCTGCTGCACAATTTCCACTTGTATTCAGTGGAGATGTTTTCCCTGAGAACTGTCAAACTCAGCTCTACCAAAACACTCCAATTGGAGCTTCTCCAGCCAGACTAGTAGAGAAATGAAAGAAATGCAGAAGGATTAAGAAGTGACAAGGAGTGGGAGAACATCTCATATCCTGCCCATCTTTGTTTTTCCCTCTGGCCTCTGAGATACTCAGCATTAACTAGTCAGTGAGCCTCATAGGGAGGATTCCCAAGTCATTACAACCATGGGCTTTGTAAAGATAGACTAGGGTTCAAATTCTAGGTTTGCCACTTATTAGCTTCAAACCTCAGGGTAAGTTACTTCATATCTGAAGCCATTTTTCTCGTCCACAAAGGAGAAAAATAATTCCTATTCCATCTCACTCCGATATTCTGAGAATTAGATGGCATGATGTTGGTAAGTGTTTACCATAGGTTCCGGAACACCATAAGGAATAATAAATGAAATTGCAATGGCATGTAAGCTCCATGATATTGACTGTCAGTATCAGTTGTTAACTATAGAGCTAAAAACTAAAGGTTTGGAGAAAATTATAGTCCCTTTACAAGCTCGGTCTAGTAGGATCATTCCCACATTCATTAATGTGATGAAGAAAAAAGTCTAACAAAAACAAAGTTTTCCTGAAGCAAGAACAGAACTGGTTCAGTAGCTAAGGACTTATTTCTTAGAACCTATTCACAGAACATTATTTTATGATGTTGTTTTCACATTATATTTTTTAAATAAACCATTTTAAAAATTTAAATGTTAATAGCTATCGTTGATGAATTTGGCTGAAAAGAATAGACAAAGTTGTTTTTAAAATTGAACTACATATTATCACCTAGGGGTCTCTTACAATGACTAATGCCCAGGCCACACCCTAGAGCAATCAAATCAAAATCTTTGGGGTGGGACCAAGGCATTAGAATTTTTACTTCTACTTTTTTTTATTAAGAATTATTTATTTGAGAGGGAGAATGTCAGAGGGAGAGAATCTCAAGCAGACTCCCTACTGATCACAGAGCCTGCCTTGGGGCTCAATCCCACCACTGATGAGATCATGACCTGAGCCAAAACCAAGATTCAGCCGCTTAACCATCTAAGCCACCTAGGCACTCCCAGTATTGGGTTTTAAAAAGCTCCCCAGGTGATTCCAGTGTAGATCCTGACTTGAGAACCCCTTTGCTAAGGTGAGAAAATAAAAGGAAATATATTTTTATCATTATATAGGAATAGGAAATTTCAGAAATCAATGAGAAGTGAAAGTAATTTTAAAACCAAAGTGACCTGATTTTGAATGACAAACTTAAGATGGCTCTAAAACCAGTGGGACAAGCCAGAGAAAAGTTATGATAAATGGAAAGCATTCTTGTCATATGATAGCATAGACGTTCTGTAAACATCTGTGTTAGACAGGTTGTAATGATAAATACAAAGCTGAAATGCAATTAAACTTGTCTACAAAACACAAGTTTGACTTTGATTCAATAATTTGTAGTTTCGTCTCTATTTGAAAATCAAATCTAACTAAATACTTCTGATGGCACTCTTTCTCCTTCACTTAAAATCAGGGTTTCTCAACTCTAGCACTATGGATATTTGGGGCCAAGATAATTCTTCTGGCGGGGCCTGTCCTGTGCACTGTAGGATCCCTGGTTTCTGCCAGTTAGATGCCAGCATTACCACCACCCCCAGTTCTGACAGCCAAAATGTCTCCAGACTTTACCTTGTGTTCCCTGAGGGCAAAATCATGCTGGTTAAGAACCAGTGTGTTAAGCGAACTACCACACACATGCGACTTCAATCAATATTTGCCTTAACTGGTTCCATTTAAACACATTTCCTGGATTCAAAATGAGAAATAAGGAAACAAAGACTGATTTCAATTTAAACAATGTTTACTTCAAAAAAAATATAGAGGAATTGAGAGAAAATGTTAGAACCAAGCCCCTCTAAGGAAGAAGACTGTGGGCTGTATAAAATGTTTGGCATTGAGTATCTCTGAAAGAAACACTATGGATAGCAAGGGGAAGAAGAATGGCTTGGTATGTGGTCGAGATCAGAATGGCTGTGAGAGCAGAGGTAGGGGAGATGCTTCACTCAATTCTTTTCATCTCAGACCAGCTCTTCAGTGATCAGGGCATCCAGAGGCCTATATTACAGCCGTAATATCATCCTGTGGACACCATAGTAGTATCAAATTTTAATTATATCTGGTGTGGATTATTGACCTCTGTTCAATAAACATGCAATGAGTATTTATTAAGTGCCAAAAATTAAACGAAGTGCTAGGAATGCCAACATAAATACAAAATATTTCTGAACTTTAAAGACTTCACATTCTATCAGAGTAAGACCATAATTTACAACTTAAAATCTCTACCATTGCATAATTTTTAAAATATGAAATGTAAAGATTATTAAAAAGACATGAGGATTTAATCAATCGTGTAGAAACTGGATTTAGCAAAGATATTTATCTGGGAGATGAGTTTGGACTCTGAGGGAAGGGCTAACCTTTGCTGATCACCTATTTGTTATGTTCCAAATAGCGATTCATTTTGCTCTCATGATAACAGTCCAAAGTGATAGGATTATCTCTGTTTTAAAAAGAGAACATTGAGACATGGGGGCTTAAGTGGGTAGGAGAAGAATCAATGAAACAAGATGGGATTGGGAGGGAGACAAACCATAAGTGACTCTTAATCTCACAAAACAAACTGAGGGTTGCTGGGGGGAGGGGGTTTGGGAGAAGGGGGTGGGATTATGGACACTGGGGAGGGTATGTGCTTGGGTGAGTGCTGTGAAGTGTGTAAACCTGGTGATTCACAGACCTGTACCCCTGGGGATAAAAATATATGTTTATAAAAAATAAAAAATTAATTAAAAAAATAGTTAGTGGAAAAAAGACAATCTCTTCAATAAATGGTGCTGGGAAAATTGGACAGCTATGTATAGGAGAATGAAACTTGACCATTCTCTTACACCATACACAAAGATAAACTTGAAGTGGGTAAAAGACCTCAATGTGAGGCAGGAATCTATCAAAATCCTAGAGGAGAATGTAGGCAATAACCTCTTCGACATCAGCCACAGCAACTTCTTTCAAGACATATCTCCAAAGGCAAAGGAAACAAGAACGAAAATGAACTTTTAGAACCTCATTAAGATCAAAAGCTTCTGCACAGCAAAGGAAACAGTCAATAAAACAAAGAGGCAACCCACAGAACAGGAGAAGATACTCACAAATGACACTACAGACAAAGGGCCGATATCCAAGATCTGTAAAGAACTCCTGAAACTCAACACACACAAAACAGATAATCATGTCAAAAAATGAGCAGAAGATATGAAAAGATATTTCTCCAAAGAAGACATACAAACATGTTTCTGGCTAACAGAAACATAAAAAATGTTCATCATCACTAGCCATCAGGGAAATTAAAATCAAAACCATATTGAGATACCACCTCATATCAGTTAGAATGGCCAAAATTAACAAGACAGGAAACAACAACAGTTGGAGAGGATGTGAAGAAAGGCGAACCCTCTTACACTGTTGGTAGGGATGCAAGTTGGTGCAGCTACTTTGGAAAACAGTGTGAAGATTCCTGAGGAAATTAAAAATAGAGTTACACCATGACTCCACAGTTTCACTACAGGGTATTTACTGCAAAGATACAGGTGTAATGAAAAGAAGGGCCATCTGTACCCAAATGTTCATAGTAGCAATGGCTACAATTGCCAAATTGTGGAAAGAGTCAAGATGCCCTTCAACAGATGAATGGATAAAGAAAATATGATCCATATATACAGTGGAATATTATGCTTCCTTCAGAAAGGATGAATTCCCAAGTTTTGTATCAACATGGATGGGACTGGAGGAGATTATGCTGAGTGAAATAAGTCAAACAGAGAAAGTCAGTTATCATATGGTTTCACTTACTTGTGGGGCATAAGGAATATCATGGAGGACATTAGGAGAAGGAAAGGGAAAGTGAATGGGGGAAATCAGAGGGGGAGGTGAACCATGAGAGAGAGGCTGTAGATTCTGAGAAGCAAACTGAAGGTGATAGCAGGGAAGAAGGTGGGGATATGGGTGAGTTTGGTGGTAGGTATTAAGGAGGGCACATATTGCATGGAGCCCTGTATGTGGTGCTTCCAGACTCTTTCTATGAAGCCAGCATTATCCTGATCCCCAAACTAGGCAAAGGCCCCATCAAAAAGAAGAATTTCAGACCAATATCCCTGATGAATATGGATGCCCAAATTCTCAACATGATACTAGCTAATAGGATCCAGAAGTACATTAAAAAGATTATCCACCATAACCAGGTGGGATTTATCTCTGGGATGCAAGTGTGGTTCAACATTTGCAAAGCAACCAATGTGATAGAACAAATCAATAAAAGAAGAGAGAAGAACAACATGGTCCTCCCAATTGATGCAGAGAAAAACATTTGACAAAATACAGTATCTCCTCCTGATTAAAACTCTCCAGGGATGCCTGGGTGGCTCAGTGGGTTAATCCACTACCTTCAGCTCAGGTCATGATCCTAGTGTCCTGGGATTGAGTCCCGAGTCAGGCTTCTTGCTCAGCAGGCAACCTGCTTCTCTCTCTGCCTCTGCCTCCCTCTCTGCTTACTCGTGCATGCTCTCTCTCTCTCTCTCTGACAAATAAATAAAATCTTAAAAAAAAAAAAACAACTCTTCAAAGTATAGGGATAGAGGGAACATTCCTCAACTTCATAAAATCTATCTATAAAAAACCAACAGCAAATATCATTCTCAATGGGGAAAAGCTGACAGCCTTCCCTTTGAGATCAGGAACATGGCAAGGATGCCCAATCTCACCTCTTTTGTTCAACATACTACTGGAAGTCCTAGAAAGAGCAATCAGAAAACAAAAAGAAATCAAAAGGTATTCAAATTGGCAAAGAAGAAATAAAACTCTCTCTTTTTGCAGATGACATGATACTTTTTGTGGAAAGCCAAAGATGCCACCCCAAAATTGCTAGGACTCATACAGCAATTCAGTAATGTGGCAGGACACAAAATCAGTACACAGAAATCAATTGCTTTCTTATACACTAACAATGAAAGTATAGAAAGGGAAATGAGAGAAACAATTCTATTTACTACAGCACCAAGAACCATAAGATACCTGGGAATAAACCTAACCAAAGAGGTAAAGGATCTGTACTTGAGAAACAGAACACTCATGAAAGAAATTGAAGATACAAAAAGATGGAAGAGCATTCCATGATCATGGATTGGAAGAATAAACATTGTTAAAATGTCTATACTGCCTAGTGCCATCTATATTTTCAATGCCATCCTGATCAAAATTCCACTGACATTTTTCAGAAAGCTTGAACAAACTACCCTAAAATTTGTATGGAGCCAGAAGAGACCCTGCATTGCTAAGGAAATGTTGAAAAAGAAAATCAAAACTGGGGGCATCACGTTGCCTGATTTCAAGATTTACTACAAAGCTGTGATTATCAAGACAGCATGGTTCTGGCATGAAAACACACACATAGAGCAGTGGAACAGAGTAGAGAGTCCAGATATGGACCCACAACTCTATGGCCAAATAATCTTTGACAAAGCAGGAAAAAATATCCAGTGGAAAAAAGACAGTCTCTTCAGCAAATGGTACTGGGAAAATTGGACACGTATGTATTGAAAAATGAAACTTGACCATTCTCTGACACCACACATAAAGATAAACTTGAAATATAAAAGACCTCAACGTGAGGCAGGAATCTACCAAAATCCTAGAGGAGAACATAGGCAATAACCTCTTCGACATTGGCCACAACACAGTATTATTAACTATAACCACAAACTTTAAATTATGCAACATATTGATTTGATTTCTATATTGCAAAATGATTACTTTGCATTAGTTGAAACCTGCATCACATCACATAATTTTTATTTCATTCTGTAGCAAGAACACTTAAGATCTAGTCTTTTAGAACTTTGAAATATATACTATAATATTGTTGGTTGTAATCACCATGATGTGTGTTAGATCCCCAGATAAACTCATTTAACTTAAGACTGAAAGTTTGTACCTTTTGGCCAACATTTCCCCTTTTCCCCAATCATTTAGAGCTTAGCAGTTATTGTTCTATCTGGCTATTTAAGTTCATCTTTTTTAGAGTCCACTTGTAAGTGAGATTATAGAGTACTTGTCTTTCTGTGTCTGGCTTATTTCATTTAGAATAATGTCCTCCACATTTGCCCACGCTCACAAATGTCAGGATTTCCTTCTTTCTTAGGGCTGAGTAATATTCTATTGTGTGTTATAAATGTTTAGTAGCATTTTGGTTAGCCTTCACATATTTGTAGGCTTTTTCCAAAAACTTTTGTGATTGATTTTGAATTTTATATTATTTTTGTCAGAAAAGATGCATGAAATGATTTTAATATTCCTAAGTTAATTGAGACTTGTTTTGTGATCTATACTGGATAATGTTCTATGTGCACTTGAAAAGAATGTGTATTTTGTTGTTTTTTGGATGAAATATTGTATATATATCTGTTAAGTCTATCTGGTTTAATGTCATTCAAAGACACTGTTTCCTTACTGATTTTCTGTCTGGATGACCCATCCATCAATTTAAGTGTGTAATTCAAGTCCCCTATTATTGTATTACTCTTTCTCCCTTTAGATATGTTAATGTTTACTTTATGTATTAAAGGTACTCCTATTTTGGGTGTATAGATATTTACAATTTTATATCCTCTTATTGGATTTTCCTTTATCATTATGTAATACTCTTTTTTTTCTCTTGGTATTGTTTGTTTTAAAGTTTATTTGATTGATATAAGCATTGCTGCTCTGACTTTTTCTACTTCTGTTAGCTGGAGTACATTTTTCCACCCTTTCATTTTTAGTCTGTATGTGTCTTTAGGTCTGAAGTGAGTTTATTGTCAGTAGTATAGAGATAGGACTTGTTTCTTAATGCATTTCACAACCTTATGTCTCCTGATTGGAGCATTTAGACCATTTACATATGAATTTTATAAATATACATATATATTCATTTTTATGAAAGATTTATTAAAAAGAGAAAGTGCAGGGGGGAGATGGAGAGGGGAGAGAATCTTATGCAGATTACATGCTGAGTGTAGAACCCCATATGTCGCTCCATTTCACGACCTTGAGATCACAGCCTGAGCTGAGACCAAAAGTCAGATGCTTAACTGACTTCACCATCTAGGATATAATTTACATTTAAATTAATTATTGATAGTGTCACCAAGTTCTTCCAGTCTTCCTCTTAGTCCAGTGAGCATCTTTATGATCATTACTTTAAACTTTCTCAGGCATGTTGCTATCTGTTTCATTTAGTTCTTTTTCTGAGGTTTTGTTGGGAACATATTCCTCTGTCTCTCCATTTTGCTTGATCTTCTGTGTTTGTTTCTATGAATTCAGTGTAATAGCTACTTCTAAAATTGAAGGAATGGTCTTTTTAATGGTTGTGTCCTTTGTAGATTATGTGGCTGGTGACTTTGACTGGTTTGCTAGAGCTCTGTGTGGCATGGGCTACATTCCTGGGGCACTTCATCCTGGGGCTACCTTGGTGGGATGGCCAGAGTGAAGGGTGCATGCAGCAGAGGAGTCCCAGGGCTTTCTGTACACATGGCATCTTGACAATAGCGCTAAAGCTGAAGTGGGTGCAAGCTAGAATGTCCTGGGGTATTCAGTGCAGGAAGTGTTCTGATGGGGAAACTGGAGCTGGTACAGACTGGAGGGTTCTGGTGTGCCCCATGCAGGACGAATGCTGGTTGTATGGCTAGATCCAAGACAGGGTGCAGAATGGGGGTTTCCAGGGCTCTTCACACAAGAGTGTGCCTTGTGGCAGAGCTGGAGACAAAGCAAGTATGAGCCAAGAGGTCCTAGGGTGCTCTGTGTGAAGGGTACCCTAACAAACCATCTCAAGCTGAGGTGGTGTGGGTCTTGTGTGAAAGAGGTCCCTGGAGTTCATTGAGGCAGGAGTCCAACTCTTATGTCCAGACCCGGTTTTCTTCTGGGTGTGATATCAAGCTGAAGTGAGTCACTTGTAGGAAGCAGACTATTAGGTACTCTTTCCATTTATATTAAAGTAATTATTGATAGGTAAGAACTAGTATTGGCTTTGCAGTAATTGTTTTCTGGTTCTTTTGTAGTTTCTTTGATTCTTGCTTTCTCTCTTGCTGTCGTTGTTTGTGATTTGTTAATGTTTTGTATTGGTTTGGTTCTTTGATCCCTTCCTTCCTTTCTTCCTTCCTCCCACTCTCTTTCTTTCATTCTTTTCTTCTTTCTCTCTTTCTTCTACTTTCTATTTTTCTTTCTTTCTTTCTTTCAGTCTTTTTCGTTTTCTTTTTCTGTGTCAGTCTTCGAGCTTTCTTATTATGTCGTGAATGAAACATGTTCTGAATCTATTTTAAGTTGATAGCAACTTAACTTGATTCACATACAAATTCTATACTTTTACTCCTCTTCATATTTTATGCTTTTGATATTACACCTTACATTATTTTATATTGTGTATTCATTAACAAATTGTGTTAGCTAAATTGTTTTTAATAGTTTTGTCTTTTAACCTTCAAAATAGAGTTAAAAGTGAATCACACATATGTGCATGCACACACACACACACACACACACA
>NW_026739996.1:0-20955 GCF_022355385.1 Mustela nigripes | reverse complement strand
CCAGTCAGGCTTCTGTCTTTTCACTTCACTGAAACAGCTGAGAGATGTCAACCTAACTGCCACATTTATTGTATTCTGCTCGAGCTTTCTGTATCATTTCAAGTTACTGACCCCTCCCTTTTCCTGAAAATCTCTTTTTTGACTTTTGTAACACGATTCTGTGATTCTTCCCCCCCCCCCCCCCCCCCTGGCCCATTTTTTTTTTCAGATTTTATTTTAATTCTGGTTGTTAAAATATAGTACAGTATTGGCAGTTCTGTGATTCTTGCCTACTCTTTAATTTTTAAAAAATTTTTAATAGATTTTATTTATTTATTTGAGAGAGAGAGAAAAAAAATAGTGTGAGGGACAGAGGCAGAAGCAGACTCCCCACTGAACAGGGAGCCCTATGTGGGGTCTGGGGCTCAATCCAGGGCTCTAGAATCATGACCTGAGCTGAAGGCAGACACTTAACTGACTGAGCCACCCAGGTGCCCTTTGTCTACCTTTTTAAGTGTTGTGTCTCAATCTTAATAACTTTTTTCTTTGTTATTATTTTATATTATACTATTCTATACTTTCTTAATTGTTTGTTTTATTGTTGTTTTTAAGTTTTTCTCTCAAATAACTGTGAATTTTGTCCTTTATGTTATATACAACTGCCTTACATCTCTTCTCGGAATTACTGGAATTTTCTGTCTTCCATCCTGGTCTCCACATTCTCCACACCTCTCCGTTCCAGTCTGTTCTTTAACCCTGTTGCCAAAGCAATCTTTCTAAAACCGAATTTACTGCTTGCAACCCTCCCTTGGCTTTGTCCATAGGGTTAGGATAAAACACAAAGCTCTCTAGTGAGGCATTTCCCACCCCACCCCACATATTTCGGATTACTAACCGTGTTTTAGAAAAGTCGTTTAGTTCCCTGGTTTTTGTCCTGTGGTTATGATGGTCTTTTCTTTCTGGGATTCTCTTTATTCACAAATCTGCCTAGGAAATTCCTCATAACTGTGTTACGATGGAACTTCTTTATGAACTCTCTCTTATGCTTTATCTTGAATTGACACCACCTCCTTATTTTTCTTTAAATCTATTGAAATACTCGTTGTGGTTCTCTATTTCACCTGTCTATCCCTTTGTGGTAAGCCTTTGAAGA
This sequence comes from Mustela nigripes, assembly GCF_022355385.1. Lineage (NCBI taxonomy): Eukaryota > Metazoa > Chordata > Mammalia > Carnivora > Mustelidae > Mustela > Mustela nigripes. Next base: position 19,823 of record NW_026739996.1, on the reverse strand, counting down.
GCAAGAATCCTATCTGCAGAGCCTGAAACATAGTAAGCATTCTGTCAGATTTACTATGATGAATGTGAATACACATTATAAGCTTTTTGCTTACTGTACAAATGTAAGAGATTAGGGACTTGAGTTATCCAGAGAACTTATGTACGTGTAATACTGTTCTGTCCAACTATGCGAGATGATCTATATGCATTTGGCCTTTTATTTGACTGTGATCTCATACTATTAGCATAAGGAAAGTATAAGTTAAACAGTGTCAAAAGGAGGGTGACTGGGTGGCTTAGTAGGTTAAGTGTCTGCCTTCGGCTCAGGTCATGATCCCAGGGTCCTGGAATCCAGCCCCCATGGTGGCGGGCTGCCAGTTCTGCGGGGAGTCTGCTTCTCCCTTTGCCCTTCCCCGCTGCTTTTGCTCTCGCTTTCATTCTCTCAAAGAAATGAATAAAATCTTGAAAAAAAAAATGTTAACAGGAATCCTCCAGTGTGTGGTCCAGGGCAAGTAATGTATTGTCAGCAGCTTCATTCATTCCTCTGTTCTTTCACAGATCATAGGGACACAGGAAGGAGTGATACTATATTATTGCCTTTAACACAGATCTGCACACCTGCTTCTGCATGGTATTGACACATTATGTAGAATTTTAATAAACTTCTAAAAATTGTGAACTATATAGTATCATAGAGTATGCAGAGTTTAAAGAAGAATAAAACAAGTAGCATCTCCTCACTGAGCTTAAGAAACAGAAGTCCTGTGTGTGTGTGTTTCCTTAATCGTGCCCCTCTCCCTTCTCTCCAGAGAGAACCTCTGTCCTGAAAAGGGAACCCTATCCTGAACTCTTTCAATTATTTACTTTTTTTTGTAGTTTTATCACACGTGTGTATCTCTAAGCAAGCGTAATTGAGTTTTGTCCATTTCAAACTTTATATAAATGGAATCATATTATATATGTTTTTCAGCTACTCACATTTTGTTGTTGTTGTCTAGCATCTTCTTGCAGTTCATTTTCATCACTATACTACGGTGTTCCATTGTATGCGTATGCCACAACTTACTTGTTTCTTATCAAGGGACATCATTTCCAGTTTATTATTATCATACACAATACTGATGAGAATATATCCTGAATACGCGTACATAAGAATTCCTTTGGAATAGTGCTTCTCAGGTTTAGTAGGTTTTGTATTGCCCCCATGAGGGGCATTTAGAATTATGGAGGGGTTTTTCATTATTATAGTGGCATGGTAGGAAAGCCATGCCAACTCTCCTGAAATGCACAGCACATTAGGGATTGTGCCACCAGTGACTTATTGAGTAAGTACTACCCTTGTAGTGTTTGGAATGGAATTACTCTAGGGTATTAACCGTGTTCATATTTGCCGTTACCTAGTAAAGTTGATCCTTGAACAACACAGGTTTGAACTGCGTGTGTCTGCTTTCATACAAACGTTTTCAATATGTACAATACTGTCGATTTCCTTTCCTTAAGATTTTCTTAACATTTTCCTTTTTCAAGCTAAGTTTATTTTAAGAATATGGTATAATATATATAACAAAAGATGTGTTGATCCATTGTGTTGTCAGTAAGCCTTCTGGTCAATAGTAGGCTATTAGTGATTAAGTTTTTGAGGAGTCACAGGTTATACAGAGTTTTGATTGCAGGGAAGCTCAGTGTCCCCATCCCCCACATTGTACTTATAATCCACTTCCTTGCCAATACTTGATATATTCAGACTTTTAAAATGTTATAAATCTAGTAGTATGAAATGGTATCATTGTGTTCTCAATTTCATCAGATTACTAATGAGGCTGAATATTTTTCTATCTGTTATAATATTTTTCTATCTGTTATAATAGACAATCTGTTATTGTCTATTATTGTGTCTTTTTAAAGAAAAATCCTATTTTTGTTTGTTTGCTTATTATTTACCTCCTTTCCTCTGGGGTTGTTTTTGTCTTTTTCTTAAAGACAGAATGTATGAAAGTTCATCTTCTTATTGAGTTCCTTATGCATTCTGGCTACTGATCTCTTAGTTAAATGTGTTGCGTAGCTTTTAGCAGTTTGTAGCTTTTGATGAACAGCTATTACATCAGAAGCATGTACAGATTCAATTTGTGTTCCTTTGTATTTTCAAACTTAAGCTTTTAAGTTTTGCTTTTTTACATTTAAGTGCTTGATCTGTCAGTAGTTAAGGTTGGTTCATGTGAGGTAGAAATCCATTTTTACTTGTGTTTCCTAATACGGAAGTGAGTTCCTCTCTTTCAGCTGGTCTGCAGCTTTATCATATATGAGGTTTTTATATATGCATGACTATTCTACTCCTCTTGTCAGTCCTACAAGATCTTAATTGCTGTAGCTTTATGGTAAGTCTTGATGGCTGTTAGGGTATAAGTCCCACTGCTTGGTGGTGTTTTTTAAGGAGTAAGGAGTTGGCTATTCTTGGACCTTTGCTCTTAAAGCTTATGCATTCCTAGAAAAGCCCTAATAAATACTCCATTGACATACAGGGAGAAAAGAAACCTTTGTGTAATTTATTTGTAGATTGCATTTCCTATGAAGAGATTTATGTTTTCTGAAAATAATAGTTTTATTTCTTTTTAATTCTTACATGCCTTTTATTTCTTCCCTTACTGAACTAGATTCACCTTTATAATGTTGAAAAGAAGTTAGGATAACAAATATTTTTACCGTATTCCCAATTTTAGAATGGTTTTTATGTTTCAGTATCAACTAGAATATAATTGAATGTTTTCAACGCACTTACATGACTGGTAGTTAATATGCTAGCTGCCATCTGGCATTCCTCTCTAACCTGGTGGTCTGTGATTAATCTGGCTTCTTACCATGGGTTGGTTTTCTCCAAAGCATTTATTCCAAAAGCACTAAGTGGAAACTACCCAGCCTCTGCTGGCCTAGCCTTGGAAGTTATTCAACATCACTTCTGTTGCATTCTGTGGGTTACTGTGAGTTACTGAAGTTGATCCAGAATCAAGGGGAAGAAATATAGATCCCACTCCTCAATGGCTGGAATGTTGAGGATTTTGATGGCATATTTTGAAACCTCAAGTCTAGAATACAAAATTTTCACAAACGTTTTTCCATGTGTGTTTGAGAAGAAAATAATACTCTTTTAGGTACAGGATTCTGTGTCTATTAATTGTGTCTAGTCAGTTCTGTGCTTGAAATCTGTGTTCTCTTGCCTTGCTGATGTGGTTTTTGTTACCTGCTTATCTGATCATTAATTGAGAGGTGACACACTTTATATTTCAAAGCTGTTGTTATTAGATGCATAGAATAGAAGTCCAGAGTTGTTTTATTTTGCTACTGAATTGAACTTTTTATCAGTATGTGTCTCTAGAAGAATCCATTTCAAACCCAGGTTTCAAAAATTTTTATGTATTTTGTAATATCTTCTGTCTGATATAACTCTGCCATCTTTCTTTGATTTATTATTTGCCTGGTTTATCTTAATTATTTTCTTTCTTTCAATATTTCTATGTCCTCCCAATTTAAGTCTGTCCCTTTCTGAGGAAAATACTGGTAGGATTTTATAATCGATCTGGAGAGTCTAGTCCCTGTGTATCCGTGTATATTTTTGTTCTTTCTCATTTTTACCTTTTATTTGACTTGCCTTTTCTAGTTTTCCCCTCCTTCATGGCTTGCTCTTTTTTTTTTTTTTTTTTCCCTTGCATTAAGACTCAATCATCTCCGGTTCTACTTTTTTATTCTCTGCTAGTTTGGGTTGTTACAGAAATATATTTCTATTCTTATTGTATACCCTGGAAATTTTTCCTGTGTATTTATCTTAAAGTCTAATATATATATATTTTTAATGACTTCATGATTAATATTGGCCCTTAAAAGGCTTTGACTTCAGTCACTGCCCTCCTGATGTATGCAATTTTTATCCTAGTTTAGTTACACCTTATATTTTAAAATTTCTCAAATATAGGGTCAGTATTTATTTGTATTTACATACATGTTTAAAATTTACTCATTATTCTTTCTTGAATATTAGACCTTTCTTCAAAAATCATTTCCCTTTTCCTGAAATATATCTTATACAGGTTAATTTAGTGAGAGTCTGTTACTTATAAATAGTTTTGGTGTCTATTTCATTTGAAGATAATATTCTACTACTTCTGACATTGGTCATTCCTGCAGAAAAGTCTGCTGCCAGTCTAATTATCATTCCTTTGGAGGTAATTTGTGTTTTTCTCTTTCTCTGCTTTTATGGTCTCTTCTTTGTCTTTAGTGGTGTTTCACCTTAAAATATCTGACTGGGTTTTTTGTTTTGTTTTGTTCTGTTTTTGTAAATTTGTTTTGGATTCATCATAATTCTTGAGTCCTATGTCTTAAGTTCTGTAAAATCCTCATTTGTTGCCTCTTTGAATATTGTCTTCCTCATTCTCTATTCTTTCTTTTGGGAATCCTTTTAGAAATCGAATGAAGTTTCACATGTCTCTTAACCACTCATTTTCCATCGTTTTTGTCTTTCCATATTTTTGCCCTGCGTTGTGGTAATTTTTACCATATGTACATTCTAAGTCACTATTGTTCTTTTCAGTTCTGTCTAATCTGCTAAGTAATCCATCCACTGAGTTTCTAATCTTACTTATAATATTTTTAAATTTCTAGATGTTATGTTCAGTTCTTTTGCATATATGCTTAGCCAGTTTTGATAGACTACTAAAAGAATATTCCATATATTCAATTTATCTCTTTATGCACGTGTAACACATTTATTGTAGTACCTTTATCCAGTAACTCTAATATCTGCAGTCACTGCAGAGCTAATCCTATAGTTTGCTTCTGCCATCTCTCACTCATGGGGCTTGTTTAGCAGTTTGTGGTTGGGAAATCATTTTCTTTGGAACATACTTGGAAATTTTTGAGACGGGGTTTAAAATGGATTCTGCTAGAGACACTTTGCATTTGCTTTTGCTAAGTGTCTGAAGATCTTACTAACCTGACATACTTTAAATTTCTGATTTGGGATTTTTCAGGCCAGACAATTCATATAAACTTAGTCCCCAAACCAGCTTTAGTGTAGGCCTGTGATTAGGGATTCTCAGGGACGACTTTTTGGGTATCTTTACTTTTCATTCAGCTAAGGATGAGGTAGGCATGTTTTTCTTTGATCATTCTCTTCCTCAACAAGACAGGAGTGGGTTTTTTGTTTTTTTTTTTTTTTTCCTACTTCACACAATGATGGGTTTCCCTGGCAGGGGTCTGTCTTTCTCCTGTGACTTAAACCTATTGTCCATTGAAGCCTGTGCCTTGGTATATGCCAGCTCCTTTATACTCACTTACACCCTTAGTTTGTGGCTTTCTCATTATTTCTGGTCTCTGAGGAATTTTCTCACTTCCCTGCCACCTCAGAATTAAATTTTTAAAGATATTTAAAAAAAAAAAATACTTGGTCCAGCAATTTTAGAAGTACTACACTGGGAGGAATTTCCTTGAACATCAAATTTGCCATGTGTTGCTTTGAGTTAGTTGTTAAGCAGTGAGGTGGATTATGTTTCATTATACAGTTGTTTTTATGACTTAGAGTTCCTTTTCTAAATTATTGGAACAGTAATCTCATCCGTTGAAATTAGGTTGGCCTTCAACCTAATGGGCACTGTTTCAAGTGGATTCCTGTCTCTGAAGCAGAAAAACATCGTATTTTTATATCACAGTTTAAGAATATTACAAGTAATAATGAAATCCTACTTAAGAGTTCATGGTCCTTATTATTCTAACTGTCCTAACTTCTTTCAAAATACAAGTTCACATTCTATTTTATTCACAGATAAATAGATTTGGAGTTTAGAAATGTCAAGATTAAGATCATTCTGTGTCCTTTTTAATCTTCAGAGGCATAGTTCTCTTTCAACAACTCTGAAGTGAGAATGAAGTGTTATCTGCCACTTGTCCTAATTCTAATTGGCCCCTTTTAGATTTTCCGAAAAAACTCTGCGCTTCATAAGTTAACAGCTTTTCTGTTTTATAAGCCCTTTATTGCTGAGGGAAAATATATTCTATCTTGAAGCAAACAAGAATAGTTTAGAATCTAATTTTTTCATTTGTTTGTAGTCCTCTGGGCTAGAAACCAAACATTTTATTGAGTGGATATATCAAGGATACATTATGTTGTCTATCCCCCAGTTGGTGAGTGCTGTGTGTGTTTCTGTGTGTGTGTGTACATCTACATAATGTAATTGGTTAGAAGTATTTTATAGGTGTACTTAGTGTAGCAGATACTTCCAGTAATAGACTTTCTTTGGTTTATACATAATGACCTATTACCTGTCTTTATTCTTCTAGGGTAATACTGAGCAACCTGTCCAAACCAGCAAGATTGGACTTGGAAGAAGAGAGTATCAGAGTTTACAACACCGCCATCATTCTCAGCGATCTAAATGCCGTCCCCCTAAGGGCATGTATTTAACCCAGGAAGATGTGGTAGCTGTTTCCTGTAGTCCCAATGCAGCCAACACCATCCTGCGGCAACTGGACATGGAGCTGATCTCTTTAAAGCGTCAGGTAGTCTATAAAAATCACCTTTTTAATAATTCTGTCTATTCTGTTCATCCATTTCAGTAAACTAAGTTTTCTACGGATTTTCTCAGCTACCCACTTACATAAGCTCCACTCTTTAAAATTTACTTTATTTCCAAATTCAAAGATGCCTCTGTCTTTTCTAAATTGGAATCCCAGCATTGTTACTGGTTAGCTCTGTGATATTGGGAAATAATAGAATTTCTCTGAGCTTCAGTTTTATATCTATGAAATTAAGGATAAAATACTCCTACTTCTCTTGCAGGTTGGTAGGAGTTGGTTGAGATGTTATTGGCAGATTTTTGAGCTGGGTCTGGCACATTTTGAATACTCAGTGAATAATGGCTGCTCTCTTCATCCTCCTCATTGTCACCAGTAGTAGCTGCCATGGTATTATAAATATATCATCATCATAATCAGGTTAATCATGGTTAAGAGTCAAGATCTAGGGTCAGTGAATGTAAATTTTAACCTTAGCTACATTGTCTAGTTCCTTGGGGGAGCTGGATAACTCTTGTTCTTCTTCTATTTTTTTTTTTTTAATTTTTATTTATTTTTTAAATTTCTTTTTAGTGTCTGGTTAATTCTTCTTAACTCCGCTTCCTCATCTTGAAATGTAGATAATATGATGCTTGGGAGAAATTAAACAGGTAATATATGAAAAGTGCTTACGACAGTGCATAGCACATAGTAAGTACTCAGCTAATGGTTGCTCTTTGGTCACTGGCCTTTTTACTCATTTTTTCCCCTCTCATTTTCAGAAACAGATAGCTTTCTGTTGTTTTCCCTATCCCTTAGACCTAGTAACTCCTCTAAGTCTGTGCTTTCTTGGTCTATATCAAGCAGTCTTACACTATATGCCAGTGACTTCTGAATCTACTTCTCAGGCTGTGACTTTTCTCCCAAGTTCTGTATTGCTGTATCTCTAGCTACCTGCTAGGCATCTCATCTTACCCCTAAAAGATTGTTTTTCTTTGTTCCCTGTCTGTTGAAACATGAGAATCCGCGTTGATTCATCCCTTATTGTCACATCCCCCAACACACAAATCCAAGTAGTAAACTAGTTATGTAAGTTTACCTGAGAAATTTTATTTAAATTAGTCTCCTTATTTTTAATCCCATCCCTACTACCTTTGTTCAGGTGTTTATACCCTCTTCCCTGACAATAACTGTCTTGTGGCTTTTCCTTGCTGTTCACTGTTGCTATAGCTCCATGCTACACATTGTTGTCTGTGTTATCTTCTTAAAATACTGGTATGATCAAAATCATTCATTTTGAAGCTCTTAAATTAATTTCTACTTGCCTTTAGCAGGTTACAGCAGAGATAGATAGGAATTGATCAAAAGGTCTTGTTAAATTTAAAATTCATTGTGAGTTAAGAAACCACTGAAGGATTTTAGAGAGAGGTATAACATCATCTTATTTATGTTTTCAACTGTATCCCTTTGCATTTTTTATTTTAGTAGTTGCTGTAGGGATTACAGAATGCATCTTCAGCCTACCATATCATCCTTGTTTAGGTATTACAATGTTATCCTTAGAGTTAATATTATACTGCTTTATATAAAATGTAAGAATCCTGCAACAGTCTAGTATGGGATCAAGATAGTTTTTCTCTATCCCAAACATTCCTATTTCTCTATCTCTTGACCCTGGTTATTCACCCAAACAGCTCTTATATTTCTCTTTTCTTATCCAACAAACTTCTTGAAGAAATACCTACCATCTTAGCTTCCTCTGCTTTCTTCCCATCACATATTCTCTGACCCTTCCGGTGTAATTTCTGCCCCATACACCATCCCAGTTCTACCACTGGGAAAGGCTATCTTAAGTTTATTTATTAACAAATTGCCAGGTTTTGTGCCCTCTTCTTAGTTCTTATTTTTCTTGAATCTGTCACTGCTCATTAATATCTGACACTGACTACCCCTTCTTCCTTCTTGGAATTCCTTTTCGTTGGCTTTTATGACACCAGGCTCTCTAATGTATATAGTAGGTGTTTGACTGAATGCTTGGCCTTTAGTTGAACAATGAACATGTGCACAATTCCTGTCTTCCAAACCATAGCACTCTTTCTTTTTAGAGAACGTATAAAACACTTTGCCTGTAATACCTTTTATTTTATTTTATTTTATTTTATTTATTTGTCAGAGAGAGAGAAGGAGAGAGAGCAAACACAGGCAGACAGAATGGCAGGCAGAGGCAGAGGGAGAAGCAGGCTCCCTGCCGAGCAAGGAGCCCGATGTGGGACTCGATCCCAGGATGCTGGGATCATGACCTGAGCCGAAGGCAGCTGCTTAACCAACTGAGCCACCCAGGCGTCCCTGCCTGTAAGATCTTTAAAAAGATTTCAAGTAGTCTTGAAGCTGTTAAGTGTTTCCGTTCATGATCTCAGGGTTGTGAGATTGAGGCCAACATGAGCTCCATGCTCAGCACTGTATCTGCTTGTCCCTCTCCCTCAACTCTTCCTCGCATGCGTGCACATGCTCTCTCAAATAAATAAATAAGCAAACAAACAAATAAAATCTTTTCTTCAGTCTTTAGGCAGAATTCAGATTGCCTGTTTTGTCCCAGCATAACTCTTCCTACATGCTGTTCTGCCTGAAAGGCATTCCAGCCAAACCTTGCCTGCTTGCTTAATTCTTTGTAATCCTTTGAAACTAAATTTGGGTGTCATCTCCTTGGGAGAACTTAACCCTCTTTTCCCTATTACCCACGTGTGTTAACATGAATACAAAATATTTGCTCTCTTTTCTCTCTTCCTCCAAGTCTACATTAGGTGTTTGAGCTTTCTTTACATTTTTATATTTCTATATTTTTATATAATACATATATTTATATATTTATACTTTTATATTTATTTATCTCCCCACTGATCTGTGAAATCCTTAAGGAATTTATGTTTTTACCTTTTATCTTTGTGTGTATAACATGATGGGCCAACTAACTACATTTGAATTAACCTAGATTTTTACATTTCAGCTGTGTTAAAATCTCTGAGAAAAAAAATTCACAAGTCACTTTATAAATATTTGATTGTTCATACTGGAAGTGGGGAAAAAAAACAAGCCAAGAAAAACATGTAAACAAATGAAGAAACAAAAATCTTAATCCTTAATATTCTAGGTAAAGATGAATAATATTGCTAGTAGAATGATAGTTAAAAACTTGGCATGGTTCACATTCAGGTTCTGCTGCATCTGTCTGTTGCATAGGGAACATTTCTGGACTTCTCTGTGCCCTGCCTTCCTCATCTGTAGAGTGGGTACTGTAAAAGTAGAGTCAGTTCTGCTATAATGCTTATTTTGAAAACATGAATTTGTTCCAACACAATTAATATACTAGGGAACAGTTTGAGTGTAATGTGAATTTTGCATTTGCTTATATTTTATTTTTATCAGTGGAAAACTGATCTAGCTGAGTATATATCCAAATACTTCAGATGTGTACCAGTTCTCTCAATTCACTATATGTTATGAACCACACACATCTATAGCTGGCGTTAAAATTTTTCATTTGATTTCGAATAACCCTTCTCCTACCATTTCCCAGTAACTCACATGGTGCAATTATTTGACACTTCTATAAGTAACCTGAGGTCTTTTCCAAGGTAAAGTGCCATCTTTATCGTAGCCTTTGTAAATTTCTTTATTATTTAGAATGCATAAATCTGCTATCATTTTTATGAGGTTCCTGTCTTTTTTCTTATGAAGTTTCTCAGTGTTGGGTCCCAGGCTCTGTTTCCCCATAAGTCTTGTGATTTTTATTGTGCAATTTTGCCTAGTAGGATGATTTTTGAGAAGGCCTATGTCAGGTTATAACAGAACTGATTATACTTACTTAACAAAGTAGTAGTGAGAATTAAGTGATTTATTACATGTGAGGTACCAACAATGATGCTTAACCTAATAAACACCTAATACTATCCACTCGCATCATTATTATTCTTATTGGGATAATTGTTATTTTTATTAAAAAATTATAGTAATGAGCAATATTGATGGAATTTAATTCCTCTGTATACCATTTGTCTTGTAACAGACATTGTTAAAAAATACTGATACTATAATTTGTAGACTGTTTATTGGCCTAGAGATATATTATATATATATATATATATATAATTAGTTAATATATATAGTTTCTTGATGTGGGTATTAGTTGTGTGGCCCAAGTGTGGTAAAATATAATTGTCTGTCCTCCTGAAATAAAATTTAAGATGGATTTGGTATATATCCTTTTCACTTACTGAGTACTCATATGTTTACCTAAGAATGAGATCTGATTCATATTTTGGGTTCTTTTTTTGAAGGTTCAGAATGCTAAACAAGTAAACAGTGCACTTAAATAGAAAATGGAAGGTGGAATTGAAGAATTCAAACCTCCTGAGGTATGTTATTGAAGAGTATGCGACTAAGTATGGTGAAACCTTATTCTTTGAGTTATATCCGGTATTTACTATTTTGGTCCCATGTGTTGTTAATACTTTGAAGATACCATAGCATGGGTAATTTGTCATGTCTCTATTTTGTTATTTAGATAGTCTTTTGAGACTTGAATAATGATTTAAGTGAAGTCATTTCTTTCCGGCTGTTAGCAATACATATCAAGCAAAGTAAGTAGGGAAAAACAGCTATACAGTACACATGAACATGGAAGGTAATTAATGAGCAAACCAGTATGTTTCTGGGTCTGCAGCAGTGTTTGCTCAAAGCCTTTTCCTACCTATGTGAATTTGTAACACAGAAAGAAAAAGAACATAAGAAAAAGAGTTCGGTTTAGCAATTTTAACAATTTTTTTATTTTAAGGTATTTGTCTTTTGATTCAGATTTTTAATGAGGATTTTAGTATGTGGACTTAATTAACATTTTTGTACTCCTGTCCCTGAAAATTTGAAATCTAAGAACGAGATATAGATTAACCATTTTCTCAATTCTTCCCTCTGTTTCCTCTGAAACCTAATATATATCTGATATTTGCGATAATTATAGGAGTACTTAAATGCCTGTAATTCCAATCAAGTCTTTTCACAGAAGCTCCTATTGTAAATCTTTTCTCTTGTTTCTTTTTATAAAGATTTGTATGCTGTGCTTCATATCCTGGACTTGCCTTTTTTATGTATTTAATAATCAAATCATCCTTATTTGGTCCTAATGGTTTGTCCCCCCAATCACAAGTTGCCTGAAATATCTACGAATGAAATATGCACGAGGGGCTTGAGGGGAGGGCAGCAAGGTTGCGGGCAGGGCTTCGGAACGAATGCACCAGATGTCGTCTCGCTCATTAGAATCTTTCAGAAAGGAAGAATCCTCAGGAATAAAGTTGTTCTTGGGGTTTTTTTTGTTTTGTTTTGAATGGTTTCTTTCACAAAGGTTAGATAATGAGAAAGAATGAAATATACATAGACTAATATACCATCTCATTCCAAACCCACAAGTAAACCGACAAACATTCAAGTGACATTTTTATTTATTGAACGATAGTAATACAAAGAATACTACTTTATATTATTGTAACAAAAATTATTTTAAATTTTATATTAAAATTATTTAAATTTCATATCTATGCATTAAGATGCATAAAATCCAAGAGCTTTAAATGCCTGTAATTTTGTAACTTAAAAAATTAAATTAGAAAATTATATTAGAGATTAAAAATAGGGGACTACCATGAAGAACTTTATGTCAATAAATTGAAAAATTTAAACAAAGCTTAGAAATTTGTAGGAAAATATATCTTCCCAAAATTGTCTTAAGAAGGAAAGCCTGATAAATTTATAGTCATTAAATAAAATGAAGGAACAGTTAACATTTTTTTCATAAGAAAATACTAGGCCCAGACAGTTTTACCGAGAAAGTCTACCAAATTTTCAAGGAAACAATGATTCTAACCTCAAATTTTCCCAAAAAATGGAAGGATAGCTTCACTCATTAACATGACATAAAAGTAAGACATGAAAGTGCAATAGCATAACTGTGTGGTATCTAATTTGATGCTCACATAAATTCCAAGAAGTAGATGAAGCAAATACTATTTTACATGACAAATCCCTCTGGGCCTCAGAGAGGTTAACTGGCTTGATCAACATCAAATCTAGTAAATAGTGAAGTTTTGACTATATTTCACAGTCTTAGAATCCAGGTGGAGTCCAAGATTCATTTCCTGCTCACTCTTACTTTTGTAAGTTTTCATTTAATAGCAAAATTGTGTATTATTTCTCACATTTAAATGCGGTTTGGGGTTAGAGTTATCAGACATATATGACATCTTTTGAGTTTTTCTAAAAATAATGATCCAAATGAAACAACCAGAATCTTAACACTCTACCATCCATACACTGAAGTTTGAATATTAGTTTGAGGTTGATTTATTGAACTCCTATGACTTGAAAAATATATATAGGTTTATTATCTAGGAAACAGGATATATTTATATTTATCATGTCTTATCTGTTGCTTTGCAGGGGAAAATATCCTGAATAGATCTATTTCAAAATACGAAATTAACAGTCTTAGTAAAGACGTTGAAAAATCATGTCATGATCACCTTTTCTTTAGGTTAGATAGAATTTCTGCCTCATATGTAATAAAAGAAATTTCATTAACCATTAGAACAGTAGGCTACTAAGTGATGTAACTCAACTGAAAGTAAACAGGTACTAAGATGCTTTACTTACTTTTTTGGTTGTATTTGTTCTTTTCACTTAGGAAAAAAATTGGTGAAGAAAGTTTATTCACTCCCATAAGTATTGTTCTCTTATTTCATGTAAGGCACTGTTTTAGGCACTATGGGATATTTGTGTAGATTTTTCCATCTGCCTTAAAAAAAGAACTCTCTAGATAGTATAAGACAAACTGATTAAAGTTGTGTGATAGATTTATAAGTAAAAAGCTACAGGAAAACAAGTGGTAATTACTCATTCTTGTTAGGATAATCAGGGAAGACTTCCCTAATGGGGGATGTTTCAGCTGAGGTTTGAAGGATGAGTAGGAGTTTTGCACATGCAAAAAGGCAAGAAAGGAAATAATGAACAGTGGTTTGGTATTGAACAGTATATTCAAAATACATATAAATCCTGTGAAGGAGAAAATCAGTCAAGGGGCATTCCCTGAGCACTTATGTGCGCATTGTGGTGCTGATTACCACTGAGAGTTTAAAGGAGGTGTAAAACAGTTTTCTTTCATGAAGAGTATTGTCTACTTCGGAAGGCAAAGTTGGACGCTGAGGAGGAGTGAATGTGGTAAATGAGAGATGTTAACAGGATTGAGTTCAACAGGGACTTCTTTATGATAGAAATCAGTGGGCAAGGCTAAAGTGTGAAAGTCTGAGAGCTAGGAAGAGAAGTTTTCCTTTTAAATTAGTTCAAATGTGAAGACCCTGTAGTTTCTTCCATACAGGAAGGATATAATGGGAATTTTTAATTTTAGGAATGTTATCCTGGCAGTATTATACAGGCTAAGTTGGAAACTTTACAGCTGCTAAAATACTAAGCGTGTGAGTGATAAAGTAAATGGTAAAAGGCATTTTGGGTACAGTCAGGTGATAGTTGTAGGAGTGGACAGCTAGTGATAAATCCAAAGAACATTGCAAAATAGAACATAATATATCTATTTGAAAGTATGTAAGAGTGTTGTGGGGAGTGGTGGCCTGTGGGGTTATGCTTTGATGTGTTTGGGTTGGAGGTAGGAAGGAGACCAGGGACAAGGAGATGAACGAAACCAGGAAGGAAGAAACTAAAAAAGGAGTGCTTTGGGGAGCTAGAAATTTCCTCATCTTTTGATGTTTTCATGCATAGGTAGGTGACATCCTTTCATTAAGGATGTTGGATGGAAGGTTTAACTTGGTGTCCTTTTCTAATTCTTTCAACTCAAAGATAGTGTGAATCGACTACTAACAAAAATGGGAAAGATGAGAGGACTAATTTAGTAGGGAAAGGATGCAGTAAAGATGCCGAATTCACGAGGGATGTCATCGATTGTTCTAAAAGGCTCTTTGGAGCCTTTTATATTATTAGTTTTATAACTGTTATATATTGGATCCTTTTAGTTTAGATCAGTATTTCATTATGATAAAAAGAAACAGTATGATCAAAAGAACAGTATTTCCATCTGGGGTTTGCTGTAGAAAAATGTTCTCCGTCATACTACCTAGCTAACCATAACAACTACACAATTCTAAATTCCGAGATACATCCTAGCTGTCCTTCCTGTAAGTTAGACAAATCTCTACCAAAGTTTCTTGGGTTTAAAAGAGAATAGAAAAATCAGTAACTTGAAGGAATCTTACGTATTTAAAAAATTTTGACCCCATTTCACCTTCAGTCTTCCCTTTCTTCCGCTGCTTCTATTTTGTCATACGGACTCTAATGAATTAGAGTTTGCAGTTTCAACCCTGCTCCCTGCATTTTTCCACCGAGGCTGCTGCTTAAAGGCTAACAGTGCTGCTAATGATCAAATTCCACAGCTCTAACTCGTTTTTCTTGCCTTTTTCTCAGCCTTGACGTAGATAACAACCTCTCTGTACCTTTAACTTTTGAGAGGGGATGTCTTTTGTAACTATTATGTTCCCTTTTCAGCTGTACTTTTCCCTTCTATATGTAAATGGAAGCATTCTCCAAGCTTTTATCCTCAAAATTCACTTCTCTTTGGAAACATACAAGATCATCACTTCACTATACTAAAATTGTATCATATGTACATTTAAATGGCACAAATGCAACCGCAGATATTAAGCCAGGTAAAACGGAGTTATATTTAGTAATAGCAAGTAGAGTAGAGCTGACAATCCTGCCTCAACTCCCATTTATCAAATGTTTCCTTGCAGAGTAAGCTGATAGAGGCCAGAACTGTGAATCCACTATTTCTTTAGAAGGCTTTAGCTTCCACAGGTCTCCTGTACGAGCAGTCTCCTTGACTTGAAATTCTAGTATTTAAATATGTATTTGTTTTTCATTCAGTACTACCTTAAATGTCAACCAAAGCTTCATCTGGGATTAACTAAAAGACTTGGTCCATTTCAGTCCTGGAGAGATATCTGGCCGTGTGGACCTACTAAGCAATCGTGTGCCTGTGTCCATGACCACCTTTGTAAGAACATTGCACTAATAATTTGGATTTAAAAGAATTTTTTTTAAATTCATGGGCAGATTTTAGAACTTTATATGTAAGTAAAATATGACTCCATTGTTTTCCCTCATAAACATTTCCAAACCCTCAAAAGCTGTGTTTGCGTAGATGAATCTATTTTAGCCTCAATTGGATCCTGAGCTCCACCTGAATGACCTCATTGTCCGTGAATCCCAGGTTACCATCATCACCTCAGTCTTGCCTTCCTGCACCTCCCCAATCAGCATTTCATAACGTCTTAGGTCCTTAACAGCACCACTCTTCTGCCAGCTCTCCAGGCTTAAAGTCTTATTCTGATCAGAATCCTACTCTTCTCCCTCTGTTCCCTCCCCCCAAAAATCTATTGCTTATTAAATTTAGTGTGAACTCATTGACCTTGATATGTAAGGACCACTTACAAAAGTGGTCCTTACATACTTAACTAAACTATCACCAACTTTCCAGACGTTATTTATCACTTCTTCCTAATTGTTGATCCTGTTGTTGCCCATACGTGGTGGGTCTTCTCCTGATCTTTGCATTTCAGAAACTTATCATGTTCTTTAACCCACCTCCGTGTCTATCCCTTCCAGCTGGCCCTCTTCCCTGGTCTAGTCATTGTAACTTTTCCCTCTCATCTTTGAATCTGCAGTAAACTCTGAACTTTTAATTTTATTAATAGCTATTTGCGTCTATCCTGTCTCTTAATTTGCTTATAAGCCGAAGTAAGTTTTCATAGTGCATGTTACTTTTATTTTTTTTAAATTTTTTAAAAAGATTTTATTTGTTTGACAGAGATCACAAGTAGGCAGAGAGGCAGGCAGAGAGAAGGGGAAGCAGACTCCCTGCTGAGCTGAGAGCCTGATGTGGGGCTTGATCCCAGGACCCCAAGAGCACAACCCGAGCTGAAGGCAGGCGCCACCCAGGCGCCCCTAAGTGCTTCTTAGCCTATAGCTCCCTCTTTTTCTTTACCTTTTTAATGTTTGCATTTTGCTTCATCGCTGATATTCTCAAGTTGAGTTTTATCCACTGTCTGCCTGGCCTTGCCTTGCTCTCTTCTTAATCTCATCATCTGGTATTCGGTGCTTTCTGCTTTAGGTGCTTTCCTCATTTATCCAGTTTTTTTAAAAACTTTTTCCTTTCTTCTCTAATAATTTTTTTCTAATTTTGAATTTTTGTTTTATTCTTTCTTCTGAATACTTACTTTTTATACCTCTTCCCCCTCGTGATAAAGTAGATGTTCCTAGAACCTCTATGTACTGTAGAAACTTATTGCTAAGACTGTAAGTGAGATAAAACCTACACTTGTTCTCAGAGGAAGTCTTTCTTTCTGTTTTGCCCAGCCTATCTGTGTATTACACCAGGCAAATTTATCTGGGCACTTTGTTCTGTAAACCTCTGTAGGCTGTTATACTTCTGTCCCTCCCTCTACTGCCAGTGGTCCTTGCACTAATCAGCGGGTATACACTAATGACATTTGATTTGGTGTTTACTATTGTAGTTGTACCATAGTGAAAGTCTTAAACGTGGGATTTTTTTAAACAAAAATATTGGGAGAAATGTGGGGAGACCTTAGGGAGAAAAATCTATTCTTATAGTGGGTCACTTTCTCCTTCAGAAATTTAGGGAAATATTTTAGGAATTAGGACTGAGCTACAGCTCTGTATTAATTTATAACACTGGTTTTGGTGCAGTAAGGTTAGGATTAATGAAAATGTGAAGAGAAGAAATTTAAGAGCAAGTCACAGCTCTCTCTAAAGAAGATAAAGTCTCTTGAATGTTTAAAACTCGGCTAAATTTAACACTTGCCATGTGTGATAGGAACATTGTAGTTGGAAAATGGATGACTAATAGATTTCCTCAGTTTTAATGCTTCTGATCTGAGTATAAATGTGAATGTTTTTCATTCTCCCAAACTGGTTCATTTCCCTTTCATTATCTTTTTTGTGTGGGTAAAAGGTAACTCAGAGCATACTTTTTAATCCTTATTAAAAACAGGATCTTTGTAAATCAGAGTTTTAGTAATCTCATGTCTTGGTGAAAAGTTATGATTTGGTGAAAAGTTAAACAAAAATAAGCACTTTGGAAAAATGTCTGTCTTCATATCCTCATTAGGAAACTTCTCTTTAATTTTGTAGTCAAATCAGAAAATTAATGCCCGTTGGACCACAGAGGAGCAGCTTCTAGCAGTGCAAGGTATATTAAAGATAAGCAGCTATTATTGTTAATTATTTAACTTGTCATGAAAGGTGACTTCCATAGTTCTTCCCTTCATTTGGAAATGGATCAAGAAAGGGCACTTATGTTTACCACAAAGTCCTGAAAACCAGGAATTCTGTTTTGTTCTCGTGGGTGTGCCTATATACATTTTGGGTCCTGTACAGTACATAAAACATTCTCAGCCTTAACAGTGATGGTGATGACAAGCTTGAACATATGGTCTCTGCGTGCCTTTGCTTCAGTTTTCCTGCAGTTGGGTTCATTCTTAGTATATTAGTCATTGATAACCCTCATCATTAAAAGGATGAACTATAACGTGTTTCTGCTATATCCAATTGTTCTGTATAATAGTGTTTCTCTGTATGATAAATGTCAGGTACTGAAAATATTAATGATATACTTAATTTTCAGTGTATCTTAAGAGATGTGTCACTGAATGCTTAGAAACTTGGCTTTAAAAATAAATTCATATATATTTATATTATATATATATAAATAATAGAGTTAAGAGAGACACTGAAAAATATACATAAAGCCTTTTAAATGCACTGATATAACTAGAATGCTTTGTTGAATTATATGGCAGAGCACTTTGTAGATTGGATTGTCTCATGTTTGAATTACTTAAGGAAGGGCCAACTTTATATTTTTTATTCAGTGTTGTAGTTGTTTTTTGTGTTTTGTTGTTTTTTTCTTTTCCATTCAAGATAAACTATCTACAGGGTTGATTGTGTAATTATAAGTTTGGTCTACAATTTGGTTTTTCCTGCCTGAGCTGTCCTTGTATTGAGTACTAATAGCTTTTTTTTATCTAGTTAACCTAGATATATAATAGGTTATATATATAGTAGGTTATAGTAGTTAACTACATGTGAGTTGGGCCCCTGTGAAACATAAAACTATACTTTGAAAAATATTTCTAATTATTCAAACACAGAGAACATACTTAATTCAAAAAGGATGTGCGGGTTATCATTTGGATGTGAGAGTAATGTAATTAAAGATTGATTAATAGAGGCAGTTTGGACTAGAGTGAGTGAGGATTACCCTACCAGTGTGATTAGAAACTGTCACAGGACAGTGCCATCAGAATGATAGCAGCCTTCTTGTTGGCCTATATAGCCCAAAACAGTCATTTCATGAACAGAATAAATACTTGATCCTATGGTAGCAGGGTGGTGGAGTGTGCATTGAGCACATCTGTAATTGTGGAACTGTTTCTGAATGAGAACAAAATTTAATTAGTTTATAATGTTCAATAATAGCTGTTTTAAAATTAGTAACTTTAAAATTTAGAGTAAAAAATGAGTAGGGGCGCCTGGTTGGCTTAGTTGGTAGAGCATGTGATGACTGGATCTTAGGGTCATGAGTGCAAGCTCCCTGTTAATAAAAACAACAACAACAACAAAACAACTGGTATTTTCAGGGGCTGTTTCATATTTAGATCTATGACTTCGAGCTCTAACATAGTTATTTGGGGAAGCATTGCTTTTATAGGTGTAACACCTGTGTTTCTGTCCATCCGTGTGTGTGTGTGTGTGCGTAGCCTATAGAATTTAACCCTGATTTCCAGTATTTGAGTTACATAAAAGTTAGTATATCAATCTTGTACTCTAATATGAAAATTATCCCAGTGAAATGATTTTCTGGAGAGACTCATTTAGGAAAATCTGGGCTAATGTTTCCAGAGCATTCATGTTTGTTCTGCAGCACTACCATGGAATCTCATGCCTGGGTCGGATATTGTGCTGAGCTGCATTCAGGGGAAGGGACAATGGCAAGATTTACATGTATAATTTGAACTGTGTATGTGGACGTTATCTCAGTTTATAAATATTAAAAGAATATTTATGGATATAATCAGACATTTCCTCCCTGTTGAGATATATTCAATATTCTTATGCACCTTTAGAAAGTAATTTGTACAGAAATATACATGGTCTTTGGATTTTGAAGGT
>NW_026739995.1:0-20997 GCF_022355385.1 Mustela nigripes | reverse complement strand
CCAATGGGTGGGCAGAGGATAGAAGTGGTTTTTATTTATTTTTTTTTAAAGATTTTTATTTATTTGTTAGAGATACAGAGCGCAAGCACAGGCAGACAGAGTGGTAGGCTAGAGGCAGAGGGAGAAGCAGGCTCCCTGCCGAGCAAGGAGCCCGATGTGGGACTCGATCCCAGGACGCTGGGATCATGACCTGAGCCGAAGGCAGCCGCTTAACCAACTGAGCCACCCAGGCGTCCCTAGAAGTGGTTTTTAAATGGGTATCTGGTAGAATCTAGGAGAGAAGGGCAGCACACCATGGTATTTTTGTGCTTGTGAGTGCTATTTTTGTTCATTCTGTTTCTTTGTACACCACGCCTAAGGCATTCAAGGCCAGATGTATATCTAACCTATTGTTGCAAAGCTCTAGAAAAGGAAATTCTGCAGCTGCCATCAGCAATTTCTATTTGCACAGAAAGTTATTTGCAGGAGTTAACTGGAATATAATGTAAATGACTCCTGCTGCAACTGTAACTGATGCACGTCTTCCCTACTTAGAGAGGACTGGAAAACAATTTGCTGTTTCCAAGTGAATCCTTCATAGGTGTGGGAAAGAAGAGGCAATCTCCTGGCTCTGGCTCCCTTCCAGGAGCAACATAACCCCCATCCCCTGTGTCCACAATGTATCACTCTTGAATACCTATGTCTCTGTGGACACTCAGGAGATCTGTCAGTCCATCTACAAACTTTGTACCCACCCATCGAAATCAGAGAAATCAGAGCAGTATTAGAATCACTGACCCTGGCCTTATTTAATTTGTTCTCAAAAGAAATCATCATTATACCTAGAGCTCCAAAGAATCACAAAGTTGCCCAACTTGATTTAAAGACCTTAATTCCAAATCTGTTGTTTGATTCCAAGTTTTAGAACTATATTTGCTTGAAATTCTCAAACGTCTATCAAATTCTTAGAGCAGTGCCCCTCATTATCCAGAACATTTTGCCAAACAATACGTAATTCATCACTAGGTTGAAATAACACCTTTATGCTCATTCACTGGGGGTGGGGGAATGATACTGCCATGATGGGAAGATTTGCATAGAAATACTCTAATGTCATGTTCCCTTGTACATACTGCTTGGATTTGAAAATATTTGAATTGCTAATAACTTAAAGGCGTTAATACTTTCAATTAGCTTTAAATTATAAAAGCAATGTAGGAAACAGTAAGTAGGAAAAAGCTCATAATCACAGCCCACTCATTTACCTACTAGTCTCATTTCAGCACATTTCTTTCCAGTATTTTTCAGATTCCTATTTCTTATGTGGTTGTAATCATAATGTGTGTAATTCTATTTTATTTTTCCATCTAACATCGTCTTTCATTGGCTTTTCCCAAGTTACTGTAAGTTCATCTTTGTTAATATCAGCATAAATTACAAAAATGAACATACCATTATTATCTAATGGTTCACTCATTTGGGCACTTCTAAGGCTTTTTTTGCTTTGTTTAATAGTTTTCTACTATTACCAGTAAACACTGTCATTAATTTACCCACGAGTACAGAAGTCTTCAGTGTTTTGGATTATGTTCTTTTTAGGCTTGATTCCAAGACTTACAGTCTTATTAAAAGTCAAACTTGTGGTTGGGATTTGGGGGGTGAGGTGAGGCAGGAGACAACTGTAAAGTGAGCGAGATCTCATCCGCAAAATCACTGACAAAGCACTTAGAGCTTTCAGTTGTTAAGAATCAGCGTAAAGAGTTTATAGGAGAGTGGTCCAGTGTTTTTTAGATGCTTTTTAAAAATATATATATATCTGGGGCCTGGATGGCTCAGTGGGTTAAAGCCTCTTCCTTTGGCTCAAGTCATGATCCCAAGGTCCTGGGATCGAGCCCCACATCGGGCTCTCTGCTCAGCAGGGAGCCTGCTTCCTCCTCTCTCTCTCTCTCTCTGCCTACCTCTCTGCCTACTTGTAACTCTGTCTGTCAAATAAATAAATAAAATATTTAAAAAAAAAATATATATATATATATATATATATATCTCAACACTTAGAGGCTTAGAAAGCAGCCACTCTCTGAAACAGGAAATGGAACCTCAAGTGGCAGTGAAGTTATGGTCTGTCAGCCAGCCTTCCCCAGGAAGAGGTGAACCAGGACATTGGAAGTGAACTTGAATCACAGAAAAGGTATTTAGTTACTACTATATGCGCCTCTGGAAGGCTGTTCTCAGCCCTTCACAATCCAGAAGATGTTGAATTAGGGCAAGCAAGAGAAGACCTGTTCTGCCTTCCCCCTCCAGAACACACGTCATGTGTTACTCCCTTTTTCTAGAACTCTGCTTCCTGCACCGGCATCCCTTTGCCCGTGGCTGGTTTCTGCTAAGCCTCCATTTCACAGCCTAGAAGACACTCTTACCCCCATGTTCTCCCTCCCTGTGCACTTTCCCCCACAGGCCCCCTTCACCCTTCACGGCGCTATCACAGCTCAGTGTCACAGCTCACTGTCCCTGCCTCTTTACTCTGTTGTCCAGAGCCACCAACGGTTAGAGGGCAGGGTCTCCATCATGATCCCCATGTATCCCCAGCACCCAGCCCAATGCCTGGCACAAATGTCACTAAACAAATCCCTGTGGAATGAAAGAAAGGACTAATCCTAAAATGCCTTGGTATTATTTCCCAAAGGACTTTTTGTCGTAGAACGAATTGCTTGGCAGGGGATTTTGTTTAGCACAAAAACACTATAGATAAAAAAAAGGGGGGGAACACTTCTGAAGTCCTTTGGGCATGATTACAAAGCAGACTTCAGCAAAACATAGAGAAGCAAGGTTAAAACTATTGGATAAACACCAAGTTAAACATGACTTTTCTTTCTCCTCTACAAAGTTCCCTTGTCCTGGATTATGTTCTTTTGACAAAACCCTTTCTAAAGGGAATCCCTCTCTCGGGTTCATTTGGACCCATGCTAGTTTCATAGAACAAAGCATTTGGATCCCATACTTCTCTTTTTGATACCGTAAATCTACTTAGTGACAACCTGGCAGATTCATTTACTCTTGAGTCACCCAAGTACCGTAGGTGCAGATGGTTTTGTCGATGTTGCCACGAAGCACAATTTCAGAGTATTCATAACATGCCTGAGATGAAGAAAAGCTCTTCTCAGTCTTGCAATCTGGAGATGCGGAGTTGGGCTGGGGTAGGTGTGGACCCGACAAGGTTTGGAAGACGGAGAGGCAGGTTGGGAGGAAGTGTTTCTCTCCCACAGAGGGGCAAGCGGGTTTACTCAGGGGTGGCTGCAATTTGAAATAGTGGCAGAGGTGGGACATCGAGTTTTTCAGCCGCTGTTAGGGTAAGAGCTGCATCAAAGGCTACACCTCACGAAACTCCGACAGCCTGAAAGAGGCCCCAGATGGCCTGGAGTCAGCAGCTAACAAGGATTCCCTCCCACCAGAAGGATTCTGGTGACCAGACACCCGCACAGACCATTTTCTCCTGTGTAGACCTGGTCCCTGTGACTATAGCATTTCCCTTTTTTCGGGTGAGAGAGCAAAATGGCCATAATCCCAACATTTAATGCTTACAAAGCCCTTTGAGATGATTGAGCAGATCTGTCCTTCCAAATCCCTGATTGCCCTGAGTAAATCCCACGTCACCCCTACAGAGGAAAGGGCAAAGGTCAAGCGTGTACATACTGGGATTGGATATTTGAAAAGTTCATCTCAAAATCCACAGCCAGGTCCCCAGTACCCACAGCATTACCACGTGACTCCATAGTCCTTAAATTCCACTTAAGGACAGCAGGAACGATGATGTGAGCTTTCCGCAACAAAACCAAGCCTCCATCATCCTCTGTCACCAATGTGTGACAGGGTCCAGGCACATCGCCCTCCCATCCAGCCTGGAAATGGTGTCATTTGCCCTGTTGCCCAAAATTGTTTCAACCAATTCGAAATGTACTCAAAAAAGCCTGCATCAGAATGACAGAGTCTGCCATCATGCATGTCTCTCTGTCAGCCACTTCCTGATGCTTCTGTAGCCAGCTAAGAGGGTGTCTTCGATGTTTTGTAGTAAAATCCTCAAGTCTTAGCTTCATATGGCTATTCCTTTAAAGTTAATTTCTCCATTTTTTCCCCCTGAATATTTAGGTGAGCATTTTGAAAGCCAAGAAAGGAAAATGTGCCTTAGCCTTAGTGAGAACAATTTAAATAAGACTGGGAAGAATTTCCGGACAGTGGGGGTCAGTAGATGGAGTCCTGGAAGCCGTTAATAAGGAAGGAAAATCCCAGGCTCTTTCTCTTGAATTTCTTAAAAATAGAATAGATTTTCACTTGATTGGAATGGCTGAGGTGTGGCTCTTCCTTATTAGGTTCTCTTGAGGCTTATGACATTACGTGGCCTCCTTTCTCACAGGAAGACATGCCAGGACAAGGAAAATAGATGTGGGCCTTCTCACTTCAGGGCTTTGCCCAAACCCCATAGATGAGTAGATGTTATGCTCTGTTGGCAGGAATTCTTCCCTGTGATGATAGAGCTTTACAAATTGCAATTCTCTCCAGCCCCACGACTGCCTCAACTGCCTCACTTTATGTTTTGTTTGGGAAGCTGCCCCGTGATGTCACTAACATCCTTGGACTGTCGGGTCTGACCCAGGCTTTCAGTGGCCATTGGCAGCCCTTTCACCACCATCCACTTCTGCGAAAATAGAGGAACAGAGTGTCCTGTGATTCTGAGAAGTGGCTCAAACCTCAGCTATTTTCCAGGAGAATGAGAAATCATAGCTGGGTTATTGTTGTACATGACACAGTGTCCCTAATTCTGAGAAAGCCAGTGGGACAGAAACATTAGGAAGGATCTAAAGCTGGACTCTGTCAGGCAATGGGAGTTTTGAAATGTGGGCCGTCCACACGGACCCGAAGTGTAAAATACACACCCAGTTCTGAAGGTTTCCTATGAAAACAAAAAGTAAAACATCTTCTTAAGGATTTTTATATTGATGATTCCATGTCGAAAATGAAATATTTGGGGGGTATAATAATTAGGTAAAAGAATATATGTCCGTGAAAATAGTCACGGACTTGTTTAATAGGACTACTTCATATTGGATTCATGTTTGTGGCTGACATTTTATTTCTGTTGGACAGCTATCTGTAAAGAGTAGAGAGAAGATCATTTAACAAGAGAAAAGATTGTGGACATAGTCAGATTACCCAGATCAATGCTGGATGTCCTCTGCAAGAATGATCATACTTTATAGTTCCTTATAGAATGTCGCTGGGGCTTATTTATCTAATTTTTATGTTGACTGTGTAAAGTCAGTGATAATTCAGATGAAGAAACAAATTCAGGAAGGTCAGATAACTCGCTTGAGGTCACATAGTAGTAGTAGTAGTCTATGCAGCTTGAACACAGAGTACGTCCTGACCTCCTAGCACTGCACTGTAGCAAATATATATAATAAAGACCCGGGACATGGGAGAGTTCCCCTGTAACATGGCCACTGTGCTGACCCCCAGCACCAGCCTCGGAAATGACTGGAATTAGAGGCTCCGACCCCCATCTTAAGTCTGGAACCGAAGATGGGCTTGCCCAGGTCATTTCATGTCTTAAGGAGCTGAGCTGCTCATCTGTCTGGTGAAGATCTGAGCATGGACACCCGTGCTGACGGATTTCCACATCACGTGTCCGCCTCCAGGCATCAGGTGTGGAAGAAACAAGCCACAGCAGTTAGAGCCTTCTGATCATTTCTCTGTCTGACTACCGTGCTGGTGATACTCCCTCTTAGAGGTTCAGTAAGTTGCTATGGTCCTTGAGTCAAGCGGCATGGAGGACAAAGTGAATATTCTGGCCCATAATGGGCTTAAAAAAAAAAACAACTATAAAAAATCTGTGCTACTAGAATAAATAGTGCTACTAGAATAAATGAGCAGACTGGGGTTCTCTGTGTGTGTGCACACCCCCACATACACACTCACCCTCCCTCCCTCGTCAGCTGCTTCTGTGGATAAGGATGTTCTTCCATTAAAAAAAAAGAAAGAAAGAAAAAAAGAAGGTACTGTTTTCTACCAAGTAAACCAGGAATTCCCCCAAAGCACGTGTGGCCAAAAAAAAAGAAAAAAAAAAAACAAAAAAAACACAGAGCTGATCCTCTGTCTGCTCAACTGGGAAGGGTGGTCTGCTTGGCTTGCTGGCCTGCCTGCTGAAGCGTGAGCTGGGTCTGCCATCTGCTCCTGTCTGGTCTGACTTCACCAGGAGGTGCGGGGTCAGCCACGTGCATGCGGGGAGCCATGTGCAGGGACTGGAAACAGACTGAGGGACTCCGTGGGAGGAACCTTCTGTCCGGGACCTCCCAGTCCACAGGCTGCCTCATGAAACAAGAGCCTCATGAAATGGGCAGCACTGCTTTGGGCTGACCTCAAACTTCACCACGATTGCCATCATCCTTTCTTCGGCTCCTCTTTGCAAAGCTGGGTCCTGCCCCAAATGAGCCAGACAGATGTCTTTCCGAGCCCTGGGGGTGGCTGGTCATATTTAACATTCTAAAGGCACGTGACGAAGCAAATCAACGTTAAGGTATAGATGAAAGGCAGGTAACACAAGGCTAGCTCTGCATGTAATCTGGCGTTCATTTAGTGGCATGGTGGAATGAGAAATAGTCCAGAACGCATAGCCTTGGGTGACACAAGCAGCTAGCGAGTCTCCCTCTTGGCAAGGAGGGAGGGACCGGTACATCTCCCTTTGCACCAGCGAGGGCTGTGACCGAGAAATTGGTGAGCAGCGCTCTGGTTGAGAACAAAAGAGACTCTCAGTCTCCCTGTGGGGCAGTGATGGAGGGAGGAGTGTCAGGATCTAGCAGATTGATGCAATCATCCAGGGAACCGCCGCGCACCCCCCCCCCCCCCCCCCCCCCCACCGCAACACAAAAGTGCTCACAGCTCCTGGACCAGACAGCTTGTCTGTGCTCGGGATAAGGGGAAGAGGCTGTCTGGGGCATTGGTTGGAGGGGTGGGGGTTGTCCAGGATCTGGTTGCTGAGCAACAACCCCTTCTCCGTTCCCCTCCCCCACCGGACGTTCCCTCTGAACACCCCCCACACCCCCATTCTCCCTGGATGCTAATTTTAACCAGTTTGAAAATGTATTAGTTGGAGCCATTTAAATGGCCGATTGGGAACCAAGTTTGTCCTACAGAAGGGACCATTTCATATGGTTCACACACCACATGGGAAGGAGAATGAGGAAAGGAGAGGGAGACGATGCAGCTCCTGGCCTTCTAGGAACAACCCTCCAGAAACTTGATGTTATATTTTCGCTTTGATGTCACTGCTGAGTTACTATTTTTTTTTCTTTGATCCCTTTACTAAATCATTTCCACATATTCTCTGTAGTAGCCCAGTAGGAGTGTTGGCAGATGAGGACTCTCGGGAGATGGCTGCAGACCAGGGGCTCCTAGTTTTTCATCTCTCTGTTCGAGGGGGATAAGAAAGGTGGAGCAGGGAGTAAAGGGATTAAAACAGATTTAACACACACAGTGCAGTTCCGCAAAATGGGAGTAGCTGTGTTTCTAGAGGACAGACACAGACACATGCACACACCCCTAAGAAGAGTATGGCTCTGGAGAGAAAAGGGGCCATCTGGAAGGGATGGCATCACAGGAATCTGGGAATTAGCAAATCTGGGTGTTTTTTGTTTTTTATCCATAACTCACAGATTGGTGTTTGGCTCATTGCTCAATTCAGATCCTTGCTCATTTGGTAAATCTCCATTCGTCTACCAGTGGGCACTGCAGACCTAAGAGAACCTCTCTTTGGGGCAAGAGGTTCTGTCTAGAGTGGAGAAATTACTCAGGCCATAAGACTTTTTACAAATCCAGGGGTGGGGTGGTTCCTCTTCCTGCAGTGGGCTGTGCGTTCTCTTTCCCTCCCTCCTCTGGTTGGGACAGCCGCCTCCTGGGTACAGCTGTGCCAGCAGCACCCTGTCCTCCCTTGTAAGGAGAGCAGATCTGTTCATTCTCAAAACCCTGCTGCTCCTTGTCCCACCCCTCCTGAAGATGGAAGGAAAGAGGCAAACAGCTCTCCTGAGAAACACAGAGCTGTCAGGCAGCCAGGGGTGGCAGAGCAAGGAATCGAAGAGTCAGGGGGAATCTCAGCTGCTGTGTATTTTTCTCTGGCTCTTCCACCCCGGTGGGCCTGCCCCAGAGCCCTTCATGCTCTCTGTTTTCCTGTTCCGTCACGAAGGCCAGCATAGAACTAATGATTTTGCCATCCAAGCGACATGGAAGATTTCCAGATCTACCCAAGCCCCAGTCATGCACCTCAGCTGCCTGCTGGGTATGTGTAAGTGACCACCTAGGTGGCCGCTTGCGCTCCACACCCCCAGCGCACACCCCCACCCTCATCAAGCCCACATCATTCTTTTCTTGTACCTTCTTTGAAGGGGAGCCCCCCACTCTGCCAAGACAACCAGGCTCCTATTTTGACTCCATCCCTATCCTGATGTGTGGCCAGGTCTCTTTCTTTCTCCAGTTCCCATGACCCTTAGATAGACAGTCACCACCACCTGGCTTTGACATTGTCACCGCTGTTTGCGTGGAGTCCTACAGCAGCCTCCTCACTGACCTCTGTAATTCCATGCTTTGTCCATTCCAATTGGACCTGCATGACACAGCCAGATTATTCTTCTGAAAGGACTCCTTTTTGTGACATGTCTCTAATCAGTAGTTCATTTGGTTTGGACTCCTCTATTAGACTCTCACGGCCCTCCATAATCTGACTGGTCCTTCTTACAAGAGCAATATATTGAAGACATGAAGAGTGTAATGTTGTCTCTCACGACACCTCTCTGGGTGTGCCCTAGGGGGTCCTGTTTGCCTGCCTCAGCCAACAGAACTGGCGTCCTGCATTTTATAACTGCGGGGACTTATGTCCATGGTCCTGGACAGAAGCAATCCCATGACCCCACAGTAGTCCTTGCAACCAGTGGTTCTCCAACTTCTCTTACATGTAGAATCCTCTGTCTGGTACACGTAAGTAGAGGAGGTTGGAATCCAACCTGCGCCCACCGCCTCTTCCAACGATTCCCCGGAGACGTCTCTGTACACCCCTCCGGGCTTGGAACTCACTGTTCTAGATAGAGAGCAGGTGATGAAAAATATAAGTATGCCTTGCTTTATGTAAATGCATGCATTCCTGAACAGTTAAGTGTAAATCAAACTTTAATTACATAAGCCATCTTTTAAATGCCATGAGAAACTTTAGCGTAGTGATTAATCATCCATTAGCTAATTGAGCACTTCTTTCTGTTCTAAGTGCTTCCTAGATGCTAAATCATCAGCTGATAGTCACCTCCACAACTCTAGAAGGTGGGTAACTGTCACTGTTCCCATCTTGCAGATGAAGAAATTTAGGCACAGAGATGTTAAATAACTTATTCAAAGTGGCCCAGCTAGCGAAGAGTAGAGACCAGATTCAAATCAGGCCATGTAACTCGGGCCATGTGAGTAAGAGCGACTTCGGCACTCTGAGAGCACAAGCTTTGGAGCCAGGCAGCCTGGCTTCAAAACCAGACCAAAATTCAAAATTGATCAAAGCCATGGGGTTCTTAACTCCAAATCTTCATAGCTCCGTCACCTTGGCCAATTACCCAACCTCTTTGACCTTCAGTTTCTTTATCTGTAACCCTGGAAGGATAAGGCCTGCAGTCTTCCTGCCGTGATTTGATCTGTAAATGGACACTACTGGCATCCTAGAGTTGTGATTAGGATTCATAGATTCGAACATGGGAAGTGCTCAGCAGACTAATTGGCACCTCATAGGCACTGCCTTAGCCTGGCATCAGGTGTCCAGGCTAGACCACTTAGTAGCTGTGGTAATCTGGACAAGCCGGGTGCCTTTGCTATGTCATCTATAGAATGGGATCATAAACTACCTCTGACCTTGGAGGGAAATGCTGCATAATTTCCCGGGCTATCACTCCTAGTAATTTGGTCACATGATGACTCTGTGCAAGGCTTTGTGGTGTATTTGTGAATTTCATGTAAGTTCATGTGACTGTGATGGGTTGATTCTCAAATGCCTTCACTTTCTGGGCTTCACCTTTTGGGCTTCCCTACACATCATCCCCTAATGTTTCCCTAAACACTGGCTAACAATGCTAATCCTTCCAAAGTCATCCTTAAGACAAGGTCATGTGAGGACAGGCAGGATGTATACGGACATGTGTTCATGCAGAATACTGAAAACATCTAGATCAGTGAATTCAGTTTTGACCTCCAAGTATGTCAAGGCATGTTAATCACTTAACATATTTGGAGACAAAATAGAAAAAAAAATTTTTTTGACAGGTGCAGCCCAGTATCTGATGAGTGACCCCAGCCTTACTGCTTCATGTTAAAGTGACGCTGGTGCACAATTATATACAGAAGGATCGTATTGGCTGTGATAATGCGGGAGGGTAGGACTGAAGGCAGATTCTTTCCCTTGTGCCCAAATTAGTGATTGGTTTCCCAGCTTATTACTCATGAACTCAACTGCTCTCAAGTTCATGTACGAACGCTTGTTTCCCATTAGGGGTTGGATCTTTCACAAAGGTTGCGGCCTGCTAGCCAGATTTTGCAGTGCACAACAGGGTGGACAATTTGGGGCATTTAGATGTGTTCAGTGCAACTCTGTGAGACTTAGAAGAACAGGGGCCTCCCCAAGCCTACTGGATCCTAGCAGCCTTTGATGAAATGCAGGAGAACCTCATGGCTCCCAGGAGGCCTGGCTGCCAGTTCAAAACCGGTCCAAATTTTATTCTTTAAGGAAAGAAGATTTTAACATCTCATGCAGAGCCCTTTTGAGGGAGGCAATAGATCCAGACAACGATTCTTATATTTTACCTTGTTGACAGAGCCTAGGATATATTACAACATCAAAGTGGGCCATATGTCGGCATTATCAAAATCCTTTGTCAGCCTTTACGTTAGCCTTCCTTCCTTGCTTATAATAGGGCTTGTGATTTATAAAATAACAGAAGGTATTACTGCACAGATCTGAATGAACTGCTCTTATCCTGCAGATGACCTCCATTCTCTGCATCATTTTACCACATTTTACTCTGGCAAGAGCCAGAGAGGTATGGGGAAACCACCACCTTCTCACCCGTCTTTTGGGGGATTAATAATATCTTTTATACACACACACACACACACACACTCACACGTGAATACTGTGGTAGCAGGATGCCTTCAACATTCATTTGGCTGTCTCAAACACATGCGTACACGCCCCCCACACAACACATAAATCTTGGGGAGGAACTCTGCCCCAGAGTTCTGGGTTCAACAGCAGTGTCCTCACCAAATTGTCCTCAGAAGCATGAAGAGAAATACTAATCTTTCCCTTCAGCTTCACTCCGTTTGAGCACAGTGAAATGAAAACACAGTCAATTCTAAAGAAAATCTGTGGGCTCCCTGATGTGTGTGCTTCCCAGCCACAGGTAGCCTGGTCACGGGGCTGGCTGGCTCCAGCCACATCTTGACACAGCAGTGTTGGAAAGGAGGAAAGGGAGTTGCTCCTCTCATTAACTCTTTTTCTCATGGGGGGAAAAAAAAACCCTTTTCAGATGGTCTTCCCTGTCCCTCCCCAGACTGTAGCTGGGTCATTTTGTCCTGTCTGGACCAGTCCCTGACAAGGGAGGTAGGATTCATGTGATTGGCTAACTCGGTGATTCTCACAGCGTGGTCCTGGGTGGGCAGCATCAGCATTCATCAAGAACATGCTAGAAATGCAACTTCTCAGGCTCCACCCTGAACAGAGCCAGAACGTGACTCAATAGAGTCAGCCTCTGGAGCTTGTATGTTTTCCCAGCACGCTCTATGTTCAAATGGTAGTATTGAGGCTCACCTTTCTGGAGTTTTCCTCCATGGCTCACTGCTAGGGCCACTGTGATTCCCAGACTGGCCTTTAAGTGACTAGAAAATTTAAAGATAAAGGGAAAGTAGGACTGGAAGTTTTGTTTTATGCCGAGTAAGGGTAGTAAAAAACTTTGCAGATTGCTTTTATCTTCATCTGTATAATAAAAAAGAGAAACAGATCAAAAGAATAAGAAAACAATTTTTAAAAAGTCCTTAAATGGGATACATTTAAATGTATAAAAAATTACATATATTAATCTTACTTTTCTATCGTACCACTAACGGACAGGTGTTCTGGGGCTTAGGAGCCATTGATGTGATCAAGCTCACGCTTAGGCTAAAATCAGATCCAAGTTTGAATCCTGGCTCTCTTTTCCCACCCAGACAGTATGTGGCCTTGGGAAATATTTACCTTGACGAACCTCAGCTTTCTTGTTGCTAAAATGGGAATTCTATTAACTACCTTGCAGGACTGTGATGAGAAGTACAGATAACAGAGCCAAGTACTCTAGTCATGGGTACCCAGTAAATGGTAACTGCTGTCACCAAAAAGTTTATCAATGTTAACCAGATGAACAAATGCACGAAGAGCTATCAAATGAAAATTTCTCCTTTCTTCAGTGTGTGGCTTCCATCTTCATTTATTTGCGACAGAAGGAACAACTGAACTATTTTTCAGTGAATCCAAATATATGAACTAGGTGATCCTCAGAAAAAGAGAAAGGGGGACATAAGAATGGGACACAAATTCCCCAGTGATTATTCTTGGGATAACCATTTTATTTCCTAAAGCTCAGGCAGTCTTGGGGTTGGTTGTTCCTTGGCCTCCCAACACCTCCGTCTTCACATGTTTAGCTGTGTAATAATAGCCAATCTGTAACTGACAAAGCCTTTGGTTGCCAAATTACCAGCTGATACAGTGCCCTGTGCTGAGGGAGTAGGTGAGAGTAGATGGGTGCTGGGTGGCGTCGTGGTTCTGGCACTAAGCACGGGGACTCAGTGCAGACCACACACGTTCCCAGCCAGGTGACCCTCCCTCCAGAAACCAGTTGCAAGTTCAAGGATCCCCACGCTCCCTGCACTTCTGACCAGCTGGATGTAACCCTGGGAGTTCTCATGACCCCCAGTTTGATAATTCACTAGAATGACTCATAAAACTCAGGAAAGCATGATATTCGTGATTATACAGTTTTATCATAAAGAATATAAACCCAGACCCATCAAGTGAAGAGGCACAAGGGGTAAGGTCTGGAAGGACCCCAAATGCAGAACTTCCATGCCCTCTCCCCAGAGAGACATCACCCTCCTGGTGCATCAATGTGTTCACTAACCACGAAGCTCCACCAAGCCTCACTGCACAGAGATTTTATTAGGGTTTCATTATATAGGCTTTTTAAAAAAAAAATAAAATGACATATAACATTGTGTAAGTCTAAGGTATACAAGATGTTGATTTGGTACATTTACATGTTGTTATTACAAGTCTGACTTATCTCACTTAGCATAATGCCCTCAAGATCCACCCACATTTGTTGCAAATGACAGGCTTGACTTCATCTTCACAACTGAATAGTATTCCATTGTGTGTGTGTGTGTGTGTGTGTGTGTACGCCACATCTTATCCATTTTTCCATCGACCGACATTCAGGCTGTTTTCCTATCTTAGCTGTTGTGAATACTGCTGCCATGAACATGGGAGCACAGATATTTCCTTAGTACCGTGTTTTCATTTCCTTTGGATGTGTACTCAGAAATGGGATTGCTGGGTCAGATGGCAGGTCGATTTTTTTGAGTCACCTCCATTCTGCTTTCTATAGTGGCTTTACATTCCACCAACAGTTGGAATCGTTGGCCCTGTGATTGGACCTAGTCTCCAGAGATTGTAGATTAGGCTGATGGCACACCACACAGAGCCCCAGCCCGATAATCACGTGATGGGGGGTGACCAACCCCACTCTGAGTCATCTCATTACAATGAAGTCAGGTGTGTTTTGTGAATATCCAAGACACTCCCTTACTAGGGAAATTCCAAGGATATAGAGACTACCTTCCAGGAATTGGGGATAAAAACAAATCAAATCCTTTGTTATACAATAATAGTTAATGAGGCAGGCATCCAAAATCTGAAAGCATGTTCTGAGATTGTTGAAACAAGACCAGAGTTAATGAATGAAGTCTCTGCTGCCCCCAAGCATGAACTTGGACCTCAGACAAGTTTTTAACTGTGGGACCCTATTGGTTGCTGAGGCCACCATTGTGAAATACCCACAGACTAGGTGGTTTAAATAAGAAGAATTTATTTTTTCACAGCTCTGGAGGCAGGGTTGGTTTCCCCTGAGGTCTCCTTGGCCTGCAGATGGCCATCTTTGTGTTTCCACCCATGGCCTTTTCTGTGTGTGAGAGCATCCTTGGCATCCCTTCCTCTTCTTAGTAGGACCCTGATCCTACTGCATTAAGGCCCCACCCTTATGATCACATGTAACCCTAATTAACCTTTTTTAAAAAAATTTATTTATTTTCAGCATAACAGTATCATTATTTTTTCACCACACCCAGTGCTCCATGCAATCCGTGCCCTCTATAATACCCACCACCTGGTACCCCGACCTCCCACCCACCCCCCGCCACTTCACACCCCTCAGATTGTTTTTCAGAGTCCATAGTCTCTCATGATTCACCTCCCCTTCCAATTTACCCCAACCCCCTTCTCTCTAACTCCCCATAATAATTTTATTAATTTGGGTCCTTTCCTCTATTCTTTTGGATTAGTCTGGCCAGTGGTTTATCGATCTTATTAATTTTTTCAAAGAACCAGCTTCTACTTTCGTTCATGTGTTCTACTGTATTTCTGGTTTGTCATTCATTGACCTCTACTCTAATCTTAATTATTTCCCTTCTTGTGCCTGAGGTAGGCTTAATTTGTTGTTGATTCTTCGGTTCTTTAAGGTGTAAAAAAAGAGTTTGTGTATTTGGGGTTTTTCTTTCTTTCTTTCTTTTTTTTTTTTTTTTTTGAGCGAGGCTTGGATAGCTATGTATTTCTCCCCATCAGGACCGCCTTTGTAGTATCCCATAGGTTTCGGACCAATGTGTTTTCATTCTCATTGGTTTCCATGAATTGTTTTAAGTTCTTCTTTGATTTCCTGGTTGACCCAAACATTCTTGAGTAGGATGGTTTTTAGCTTCCAAATGTTTGAATTTCTTCTAAACTTTTTCTTGTGCTTGAGTTCCAGTTTCAAAGAATTGTGGTCTGAGAGTATGCAGGGAATAATCTCACTCTTTTGCGGTTGGTTGAGATCTGACTTGTGACCCAGTATGTGGTCTATTCTGGAGAAAGTCCCAAGTGCGCTTGAGAAGAATGGGTATTCTGTTGTTTTAGGGTGGAATGTTCTGTATATATCTATGAGGTCCATCCGGTCCAGTGTGTCATTCAAAACTCTTGTTTCTTTATTGATTTTCTGCTTGGATGATCTATATATTATTGCTGAGAGTGGCATGTTAAGACGCCCTACAATTAACATATTGTTTATTTGGAAGTGAATTTTATTTTATTTTTAATTTTTATTATGTTATGTTAGTCACCATACAACGTATCATTACTTTTTGATGTAGTGTTCCTAGATTCATTGTCTATGTATAACACCCAGTGCTCCATGCAATATGTGCCCTCCTTAATACCCACCACCAGGCTCACTCATCCCCCATGCCTCTCCCTTCTAAAACCCTAGCTAGTTTCTCAGAGTCCTCAGTCTCTCATGGTTTGTCTCCCCTTCTGACTCCCCCCACCCTTCACTTTTCCTTTCCTTCTCCTAATGCCCACCATGTTATTCCTTATGTTCCACCAGTAAGTGAAATCATATGATAATTGACTTATTTCACTTAGCATAATCTTATTCCACTCAGCACAATCTCCTCCTTAGCAATATGTCTCTTTATTTTGACTAACAGTTGGCTTATGTAGTCAGCTGCTACCATGTTGGGGGCATAGCTATTTACAACTGTTAGGTCTTCTCACTGGATAGACCCTTTAAGAATGATGTAGTGTCCTTCTGTAGCTCTGACTACAGTCTTTAGCTTAAAATCTATTTTTTTTTTATATGAGAATCACTACCCTAGCTTTCTTTTGAGACCCGTTGGCATGAAAGATGGGTTTCCATCCCTTCACTTTCAGTCTGAATGTATCTTTAGGTTTACAATCAGGCTCTTGTAGAAAGCATATGGATGGGCCCTGTCATTTTATCCAATCTGCAACACTGTGTCATTTTATGGGAACATTTAGGCTTTTCACGTTAAGAGTGGCTAATGAAAGATATGTTTTTATTGTCATCATGTTGCCTGTGAAGTTCTTGTTTCTATAGATAGTCTCTGTAAATTTCTGTTCTGTATCACTCTTGGGGTATTTCTTCTTTTATAGAAACCCCCCCTTAATATTTCTTGCAGGGCCAGCATGGTGGTCACATATTCTTTCAGTCTTTGCCAGTCTTAGAGGCTCTTTATCTCTCCACCCATTCTAAATGACAGCCTTGCTGGATAAAGTATTCTTGGCTGCATGTGCTTCTCATTTAGTGCCCTGAATATGCCTTGCCAGCCATTTCTGGCTTGCCAGGTTTCTGTGGACAGGTCTGATGTTATTCTGATGTTCCTCCCTCTGTATGGAAGGAATCTCTTCTCCTGCTGCCCTTAAGATATTTTCTCTGGATTTAAGATTCGTGAGTTTCACTATCATATGCCAGGTGGTCACTCTACCCTCGTTGATCCTGGGGGGTGTCCTCTCTTCCTCTAGGACATGAACACTTATTACATTCCCCAGATTAGGGAAATTTTCAGCCAGGATTTGCTCAACTATATCTTCTAGTCCTCTCTCTCTCTCTCCATCCCCTCTCGGAGAACCCAATAATTCTGATATTGGAATGTTTCAAGGCATCATTTATTCCTCTTAATTCTGTTTTCATGGATTCTAAGCTGTTTGTTCCAGGCCTCCTCCTGATCATTCTTTTCTATCAGTTTGTCTTCTAGATCACTAATTCATTTTTCTGCCTCATTTAACCCATCTCATAGAGTATCTAGATGAGATTGGATCTCATTGATAACATTGTTAAGTTCTGCCAGCTCAGTGCTCACTTCTGCCCTTAGAGAATCTATGTTGCCAGGAATGGTTTTCTCCAACCTAGCTATTGTCTGGATAACCATTACCCTGAATTCTGTTTCCGGGGTCTTGCTTATGTCCATATCCATTAGTTTTGTGGCAGAGGTCATAGTCTCTGAACTTTTCCTGTGTTGGAAAAGTTCAGGTTCCTCCTCCCAGTCATTCTGGTGAGAGGTGGTTGAGGGAATGTATAGAGTCAAAACTATTGACCACAATCCAAGCAAGATGCACCTTTTTATTTTTAATAAAAGATTTAATTTATTTGACAGAGAGAGATCACAAGTAGGCAGAGAGGCTAGCAGAGAGGGGGGGGGGGGGGAGGAAGCATGTTCCCTGCCTAGCAGAGAGCCCGATGTGGGATTCGATCCCAGGACCCTGAGATCATGGCCTGAGCTGAAGGGAGAGGCTTAACCCACTGAGCCACCCAGGCAGCCCAAGATGCACCTTTTTTTATAGGGGTGTTAGGGTTCTTGGCCTCTTGTTCTTTCAGCCTGTCTTCTGGGGGTAGGGGCCTGCTGCACTGTTATTCAGGGAACCATGTTTGGGCAGAATTGCCTTGCCCCCTGTGGTGGGGGATGGCCTCAGCGAAAACCAGTTTTGGGGGGCTTTTTCTTCTGGCGGCTTTCCCTGGAACGTTTCTGTGTCCCTTCCAAGAGTCAGAGCAGAAGCGACTGTGCCCAAACTTCTGTCTCACAACAGAGAGATTGAAGGTTGTTCTCCAGAAAGCCCTCCAGGCCACACTGACTCTTGTTTTCGTCTTTTCTGCTAAAAACCACAGTGACCTGGGTTGTGTGCCCCAGAGCAGCACACCCAGCCCTTGCTTCCAGATCCAGGCATGTCTCTGTTCTTTATGCTTCTAAAACCACCAGCCAACCCTAGTTCACAATGTGCCCCTGCAACTCCAGGTTTCAGCGTGGGGAGGAGGGCTCCCCTAAAGTCCATTCTCCATGACTAATGGTCTGTGAGTCTGTGCCCGGGCCCCAGTGGAGGACGCTTTTGCTCTCCTGTGTTATTTCACCTTCCTAGCACCAGCGCTTATCGTGGCCTTCCATTTATCTTCCATATCTGCCCACAGAATTGTGGCTCCCCACTTCATACCTCAAAACTGGCTTCCAGAGATATTCTGCTGGTATAGATCCTGATATATCTTCTTACATCTCAAGATGATTTTGTGGGTGTTCAGAGTGGTCTGGCAGATATCCAGCTCAATTCAGGGGACCAGTTTAAATAGGGTCCCCTACTCCTCTTCTATCTTTTCTGGGTCCCCTCTACTGTCTCTTTAAGGCAAACAAGATTCCTGAGAACAGAGAAATTCTTTGTTCCATCAACCAGGGCTGAATTTTGCCAACTGCCTTGGGTCCCAGTTTAGTGCCTCTAATTACTTGATTTTTCATGTGTGACCTAAAGAGGTAAGGCATTGTATTTTCAGGAAAATGGGTTTCAGTGGATGTGTGTATGGAGGCTTTTCTGGTGTGAAAGATCAGTCTAGGCTCCTGGTTGCCATAGAATTCTGACGTCACTTGTGAAAGAAATTGAGGAAGACACAATGGGATGGAAAAAACGTTCCATGCTCATCAACTGGGAGAATAAACATTGTTAAAATATCTCTGCTGCTGCCCAGAGCAATATACACTTTCAGTGCAATCCCGATCAAAATACCATTGGAATGTTTCAAAGTGCTGGAACAAACAAGCCCAAAATCTGTATGGCACCAGAAAAGACCCCAAATCGCCAAGGAAATGTTGAAAAAGAAAACCAAGGCTGGGGCATCACAGTGCCTGACTTCAAGCTATATTACAAAACTGTGATCATCAAGACACCATGGTACTGGCACAAAAGCAGACAAATAGATCAATGGAACAGAGTAGAAAGCCCAGACACGGACCCTCAGCTCCACAGTCAACTAATCTTTGGAAAAGCAGGAAAAAATATCCAATGGAAAAAAGACAGTCTCTTCAATAAATGGTGCTGGGAAAATCGAACAGACACATGCAGAAGAATGAAACCGGACCATTCTCTTACACCATACACAAAGATAAACTCAAAATGGCTGGAAGACCTCAATGTGAGACAGGAATCCATCAAAATCCTAGAGGAGAACACAGGCAGTAACCTCTTTGATCTTGGCCATGTGTCAAAGTAACCTCTTTGACCTCGGGCACTCCCACAAGACACGTCTCTAAAGGCAAGGGAAACAAAACCAAAAATGAACTATTTGGACTTTATCAAGATGAAAGGCTCCTGCGCAGCAAAGGAAACAGTGAGCAAAACAAAGAAGCAACCCAGGGAATGGGAAAAGTTATTTGCAAATGATACTACAGACAAAGGGCTGATATTCAAGATCTATAAAGAACTTCTCAAACTCAACACCCCCCCCAAGAAACCCCAAATAATGAAGTCAAAAAACAGGCAGAAGACATGAGCAGACCAACCTCCAAAGAAGACATACAAATGGCTAACAGACACATGAAAATGGGCTCAGCATCGTTAACCATCAGGGAAATTCAAATCAAAACCACAATTAGATACCACCTTACACCAGTTAGAATGGCAAAAATTAACAAGGCAGGAAACAAGACATTTTGGAGAGGATGCGGGGAAAAGAGAATCCTCCTACACTCTTGGTGGGAATGCAAGCTGGTGCAGCTACTCTGGAATCCAGTATGGTGGTTCCTCCAAAAGTTAAAAATAGAGCTACCCTTTGACCTGGCAATTGCACTACTGGGTATTTACCCCAAAGACACAGACTTAGTAACAAGAAGGTTCCTATGTACCCCAGTGTTCATAGCAGCAATGTCCACAATAGCCAAAACTGTGGAAAGAGCCGAGATGCCCTTCAACAGATGAATGGGTAAAGAAGATGTGGTCCTTATACACAATGGAATATTACTCAGCCATCAGAAAGGATGAATACCCAACTTTTGCATCATCATGGATGGGACTGGAGGAGACTATGCTGAGTGAAACAAGTCAAGCAGAGAAAGTCAGTTATCATATGGTTTCACTTGTGGAACATTAGGAAGGCATTAGGAGGGCATCAAGAGGAACAACTTGAGGTCATTAGGAGAAAGAAGGGGAAACTGAAGAGGGGGAAACCGGAGGAGGAGATGGACCAGGAGAGACTGTGGACTCCAAGAAACAAACTGAGGGTTTTAGAGGCGAGAGGGATGGGGGCGATGGCTTGACCCAGTGATGAGTTTTAAGGAGGGCATGTATTGCACGGAGCACTGGGTGTTGTATGTATACAATGAATCTTGGAACTCTACATCAAAAACTAATGACATACTGTATGGGGACTAACAAAACATTAATGGTAATGATAATAATAATAATGATAATAAAAAAGAGATAAACAGTTGGGGACTAATATCAGTACACAGAGCCCCAAAGAAATATCATAGGGTTCTGGGAGATGAGCCATCCCATGGAGGATGAACATGGATAATTGAGGCGATGCTAACCAGCTAGCTATCTGTGACAGAAAACTAAGAAATTGTCTATAGTCATGCGACTGAATCATCTAGATACATACACAGAAAACGTTATTTAAGAAATCTCAGAGTTATTTCGGTGAGGCAGTCCTAAACTATTACAGTCAGTAGGCAGAAACCTAGTCAATTAAACTATATTACTGTTTTTCCTGGGTAATTCTTACCCTCCATTCCCAATATGTTCTCCCAGGTATAGAGACATGCACAAGCAAACACATCTAATTGCTCTACACACCTGCTTCTCTACCTAGAGAATCACTTATCTGATCAGTGAGGTTAGAAAAACAAATGGATTGGGGCACCTGGGTGGCTCAGTGGGTTAAGCCTCTGCCTTTGGCTCAGGCCATGATCTCAGGGTGCTGGGATGGAGCTCCGCATCAGGCTTTCTGCTCAGCAGGGAGCCTGCTGCCTGCCACCCACCACGTCCCCACCAAGACTGCCTCTCTGTCTACTTGTGATCTCTGCCTGTCAAATAAATAGATAAATAAATAAATA
>NW_026739994.1:13219-21483 GCF_022355385.1 Mustela nigripes | reverse complement strand
TTTGTGCTTCCCACTTTTCTTACTCCTGCTGATTTTTGAAATTCCATGTTTTAAGCCCCACTGGTTGTAAGAACTCACAAAATTAGGCCCTTCTGGTTTTCAAAGCCAAATGTAATGGGGATTCATCTTCCCTACATGGGGTCCCTGATGTGGAGGTTTGTTTTTCGCCCCTCACCATGCCTGCAGCACCCCTCCCTCCTGCAGACAGTTGTATGGGTCTCTTTAGCTCCAGACCATGTCTCTGTCCTTACTACCCTCTTTCAGTGGCCCCTTCTCTACATTTAGCTGTGGAGTTTGTTCTGCCAGTCTCCGTGTCATTTTTTGGGTTATTTACACTGATGCATTTATTTAGTTTTATCTGTGTGAGGCGATGAGCTGAAAGTCCTCCTACTCTACCGTCCTCCCCAGGAGTCTTTGATATTATTTTAAATGGTATTTTAAAGTTTTGTTTTCTTATTGGCTGCTGTGATATATAGATATCCAGTACACTTCATAAATCCATACATTCAACAGACACACGAGAAGATGCTCAACATCACCCACGACCAAGGGAAATGCAAATCAAAACCACAATAACACCTCACACCTGTCAGAATGGCTAAAATCAACAACACAAGGAACAACAGGTGTTCGTGAGGATGTAGCAAAAAAGCATCCTGTGTACTGCTGGTGGGAATGCAAACTGGGTGCAACCACGCTTGAAAAGAGTGAGGAAGTTTCTCCAACACAAAAAATAGACATATTCTGTGATCCAGGTATCTACCCAAAGAAAACAAAAGACACTAATTCAAAATAATACCTTTAGGTTCAACCATGTTGTTGCAAATAGCAGGATCTCATTCTTGTTTATGGCTCAGTGATATTCTTTTTTTTTTAATTTTTTATTTTTTATAAACATATATTTTTAACCCCAGGGGTACAGGTCTGTGAATCGCCAGGTTTACACACTTCACAGCACTCACCAAAGCACATACCCTCCCCAATGTCCATAACCCCACCCCCCCTTCTCCCAACCCCCTCCCCCCAGCAACCCTCAGTTTGTTTTGTGAGATTAAGAGTCACTTATGGTTTGTCTCCCTCCCAATCCCATCTTGTTTCATTGATTCTTCTCCTACCCACTTAAGCCCCCATGGTCCATCACCACTTCCTCATTCAGTAATATTCTTTGTGTATATATACCACCTCCTGTTTAGCCATCCATCTTTTCTTTTTTTTTTAAGCCATCCATCTTTTGATGGACACTTGGATTGTTTCCATATCTTGGCTATTGTAAAAAATGATGCAGTAACCATAGAGGTACAGATAACTTTGTGAATGAGCATTTCTGTTTTCTTTAGATAACCCGGTAGTGAAATTACTGGATCATATGGTAATTCTATTTTTAATTTTTTTCAAGAACCTCTGTACTGTTTTCCACAGTGGGTGTACCAGTTTGCATTCCTACCACCAGTGCACAAGGGTTTCTTTTTCTCCACACCCTCACCAACACTTATTTCTTATCTTTGATTTTAGCCATTCTTCAGGTATAAAGTGATAGCTGATTGTGATTTTGATTTGCATTTCTTTTTCATCTTTTCATGTGTGTGTTGGCCATCTCTATCTTCTTTGAAAAAAAATGTCAATTCAGAAGAAAAAGTCTATTCAGGTTTTCTGCCCATTCTTAATGGAATCACATTTTGTAGGGTGTTGACTTGTATAAGTCCTTTATATATTTTGAGTATTAACTCCTTATCAGATATATCATTTGCAAAGATCTTCTTCCACTCACAAGGTGGCTTTTTAGTTTTGTTGGTGGTTTCCTTCACCATACAAAAACTTATTTGGAATAGTCCTAATAGTTTATATTTACTTTTGTTTCCCTTGACTGAGGACATATATCTAGAAAGATGTTGCAGTGGCTGAGGTCAAACAGTTTACTGCCTATATTTTCTTCAAGAAGTTTTATAGCTTCAGGTCTCACATTTAGGTCTTTAATCCAGTATATTTATTTTTGTAGCAAAAAGGAACAAAATGACCATTCTTTTGCATGTAGCTGTCCAGTTTTCTCACCACCACTTATTGAAGAGACTATCTTTTCCCCTAGTATACATACAGTCTTGCCTCCTTTGTCCTAGATTAACTTTCCCTGTAAGTGTGGGTTTATTTCTGGGCTCTCCATCTGTTCGATGTGTCCATTTTTGTACCAGTACCGTATTATTTTGATTACTATCGCTTTATAGTATATCTCATAATCTGGTTTGTCTTCAATTTCTTTCATCAGCATTTTATAGTTTTCAGAGCACAGCTCTTCCACCTCTTTTGTTAAGTTTATTTCTAGGTTATTTTATTCTTTTTGGTGCAATTGTAAATCAAATTGTTTTCTCTTTCTGCTACTTCATTATTAATTGTACAAAAAACCAATTTCTGTGCATTAATTTTGTGTCCTGAAACTTTACTGAATTCATGTATTCTAATTGTTTTTTATTAGGGTTTTAGGGTTTTTTCTGTATAGTATCATGTAATCTGCAAATAGTGACAATAACTTCTTCCTTACCAAATTGGATGCTTTTTTTTTTCTCTTGTCTGATTGCTGTTGTTAGAGCTTCCAGGAGTATGCTGAATAAAAGTGGTAAGAGTGGACATCCTTGTCTTGTTTCTGATCTTAGAGGGAAAGCTCTCAATTTTTCACCATTGAGTATGACATCAGCTGTGAGTTTGTTATATATGACTTTCACTGTGTTGAGGTATGTTCTTTCTAAACCCATTTTTTGGAAAGTTTTATCATAAACGGATATTGAATTTTGTCACATGCTTTTCTGCATCTGTTGAGATGATTGCATGGTTTTTATACTTCATTTTGTTGACTTGGGGTGATTGATTTGCAAATATTGAGCCATTCTTGCAAACCTGGAATAAATTCCACTTGATCATGGTGAATGTTCCTTTTAATGTATTGTTAAATATGGTTTGCTAATATTTTGTTGAGAATTTTTGCTTCTGTGTTCTTCAGTGATAATGTTCTGTAGTTTCGGGGTTTTTTTGTAGTGTATTTGTTTTGGTATCAGGGTAATGCTGGCCTCATTAGGCTGTACTTCAAAGCTATACTTTCTTTGCTATTGTTTTGGAATAGTTTGAAGACAATAGGTATTAACTCTTTTTTAAATATTTGGTAAATTCACCTATGATCTGTCTGATCCTGTAAATTTGTTGGGAGTTTTTTGATTAGGAATTCAATTCTGTCAGCAGTAATTTGGCTTTTGAATTTGTATGTCTTCCTGATTCAGTTTAGGATGACTGTATGTTTCTAGGAGTTCATCTATTTTTTTTTCTAGGTTATCTGATTTTTTGACATATAATTTTTTTTGTTGTACTCTATTATAATATTTTGTACCTCTATGGTGTTCTTTGTTAACTCTTTTGTCTCTGGTTTCATCCAGTTCCTTTTGTTTTCTTCTGTTGATCAGTCTGGCTGAAGATTTATTGACTTTTTTAATGTTTTGAAAGAATCAGTTCTTTGTTTCGTTGGTCTTTCCTATTCTTAAAGACTCTACTTCATTCATTTATGCTTGATTTTTATTAAATCTTTACATCTACTAATTTTGGACTTTACTTTTTTCTATTTTTTTTAGGTTTTCAGACTGAGGTTTTTCTTATATCTTTGGGTTGGCTGGTATCTCTATAAATATCCCTTTTAGGTCTCT
Source organism: Mustela nigripes (assembly GCF_022355385.1). Lineage (NCBI taxonomy): Eukaryota > Metazoa > Chordata > Mammalia > Carnivora > Mustelidae > Mustela > Mustela nigripes. Next base: position 17,803 of record NW_026739994.1, on the reverse strand, counting down.
TTTCTCTCTCTGGGTCTCAAAGATTTAGACTATCGTGTTTTCATTTTCATTTGTCTCCATATATTTTTTAATTTGCTCTTCATTTTCTTTGTTGACTCCTTTATTGCTTGGTAGCATGTTGTTTAATCTCCACCTGTTTGGCTTTCCATTTTTTTTTCTGTAATTGGTTTCTATTTCACCCCATTGTGATTATAAAATATACATGATATGATTCAATCTTTTTAAATGTATTGAGACTTGTTTTTTGGCCTACCGTGTGATCTATCCTGGAAAACATTCTGTGTGCATATAGAAAGAATTTGTATTCTTTTGTTTTTATGTGGCATGTACTGTATTTATCTGTTAGGTCCATCTGACCTACTGTATTGTTCAAAGAAACACTTTCCTTATTGATATTCTGCCTGTATGATATATCTATTTAAAAAATGCTGTGTTAAATTCCCCTACTATTATTGTATTACTCTTTCTTCCTTTACAGGTATTAATATGTGCTTTAAGTATTTAGGTGCGCCATTTTTGGGTACATAGATATTTATGATTGTTGGGTCATCTTGTTCAATTGATTCTTTATCATTATTCAGTGCCCTACTTATTCTCTTGTAAGTCTTAAAGGTCGGATTTTTGTGATATAAATATTGTCACCTTGGGTTTTTTTTTCCCACTTCCTTCTGCATGAAATATCTTTTCGATGCATTCACTTTCAGACTGAGTGTGTCCTTGTATCTGAAATGAGTGTCTTGTAGGCAACGTGTAGATGTGTTTTGTTTTTTTATCCATTGGTCCACCATATGCCTTTTCATTGGGGTGTTTAGAGCACTTATATTTAAGTAATTATTTTCAGTGTTGTACTTACTGTCATTTTGATTGTTTTCTGGTTGTTTTTGTGGTTCTTCTCTGTTACTTCTTCTCTTTACTTAAGATTATAAATTTCTCTAGTGTTATTCTTGACTTTCCTTTTCTTTTTTGATAGCCTTATGGGGTTTCCCTTTTATGTAACTTTTTGCTTCGCTCTGACTGCCTTTAAAATTCTCTTTATCAATAACATTTGACATTCTAATTATTCTGTGTTATGGTGTGGCCCTCCTCGGGTTCATCTTGCTTGGAATTCTATGGTTCCTGAACCTGGCTGTTACTTCCTTCCCCAGGTTAGGGATGTTTTCAGCTATTATTTCTTCAAATATATTTTCTACTCCTTTCTCTTCTCCTTCGGAGGCCCCAAATATGCAAATGCTTACTTATTTGATGTTGTCTGAGAGATCCCTTAACCTATGCTTATTTTTTAAAAATTATTTTTTTCTTTTTGCTATTTAGCTATCTTCTAGATCACTTATGTGTTCTGCATTTGCTAACTTACTATTGATGCCATCTAGTAGTTTTTCATTTCCGTTATTACATTCTTCAACTCTGATTTGTTCCTTTTTGTTTTCTATCTCTTTGTGGAAGTTATCCCTGAGGTCTTTCACTTTTTTCTCTAGACCAGTGAACACCTTTATGACCATAACTGTAAACTTTTTATCAGGCATATTGATTATCTCTGTTTCATTTAGTCCTTTTCTGAGGTTTTGTTTTGTTCTATTATTTGAAGCATATTCCTCTGCCTCCAATTTTACTTGATTTTCTGCATTTGTTACTATGATTAGAACAGCTACTTATCTGAAACTTGAAGGAATGGTCTTGTGTATGGTCGTCCCTTGTGTACACTGTGTGTTCCTAGTAACTTTGAAGGGCTGGCTAGAATTGTGGCTTGTGTGATCTGTGGGTACTGGGGCACTCCACGCGGGGGCTGCATCCTGGTGGGATGGCCACCAGCTCATTCCTGGAGTTGTCCACATAGAGAGAGCACCCTGGTAGCACAGCTGAAGGTGAAGTGGCTGTAAGCAGAGGGTCCTAGGGCTCTACACACTGAGAGAACCCTTACAAAATAGTTGAAATGGGTAAAAGCTAGGTGTCCCATGGCTCTCCATGCAGATACTGCTGAGGTGGAGCACAAGCTTAGGGAGGTCCTGGTGCACCCTGCACAAGCAGCACCCCAGCAGGGCAGCTGTTGAAGTAGGTATCAGTGAGGGTGCCTCAGGTTCTCCACATACAACTACTCCCTGGCAGAACTACTGAAGCTGAGGTGGGTGCAGGTCAGTGTGTCCCAAGGTGCTTACTGCAAAGGGCTCCCTGGCAAGTTAGCTGGAGCCAAAGCAACTGTGAACCAGGAGGTCCCAGCACACTCTCTGCAGTAAGTGCCCTAGCAAGCCATCTGAAGCCAATGTGGTGGGGGCCTGCAATGTTTCAGGGTGCTTTGAATGCATATGACTTTGATACAATGGCTGGAGGTGTAGTGGGTGCCTAGCAGGTGTGTCCCAGTGTGTTTCATACTGGGGCCATTTTGATAGAATGGCTGGGGCTCATGTGGGCTAGGGGCCCAGGGCTCACTGGGGCTCTGTACAAGCTTGGATGTGTAAACCATGCTTCTATCTACACTATCTAGGTATAAGGGGAGTAGGAACTGTGACACTCAACAACCTGTCCAATCTCGAGAGAGTTCTAGGAGCTTCCCTAGCATTTGGTGGAGTTCTAGGGCTACAATTTTTTTTTATCCTACTTGTCCTTTTCAACCATGGCTTATTTTCTTGCCCCAAGACAGATGAATCTCTAACTGAACCCTCAGTATTGTCCCTCCACACTATGGTTCGCAGTGTCAGAGGTGGGACTTCCCTTCATTGCTGTGCCTCCCTCTCTCTTGCAGTTCTCTATGTAGCTTCTTTATCTTTTGTTATGCAGAAGCTGTTCAGTCATCCTTCGGTTCTTCAGAAGGAACTATTCTATTAATATTTATAGATTTGGTGTGGCCATGGAGAAGGTGAAGTCAGGGTCTTCCTACATCACCACTGTGGAATGGAATCTCAGTTTTCCTTATCAGCTGCTCTATAATGACCTTACCTCGCTGCTCTCTAATGATCATATGGCCATCCCACCATATACCTGGGGTATGTGGGGTAACTCCTATCTGCTCCCTATGTTTTCATCCTTTATTAGGCTAGCCTGGGTGTGTTCTTATGAAACAGCAAAAAGGCAAGAGCTAGAGTGGAATCTTATAAGGGTTTTTGCAATTACCTGCTTTATGTCATTCCATTGACCAAATAAATTCATATGATAGATCCCAATAGGGAAGGATAAAGTATTTGAATCATTCATGAAATCATTTAAGGCAGGGAAGTTTTTCTATACATGCAAAAATTTAAAAACAATAACTAGCACATATTCATAGTCTTGAGAATTGAGCAGTCAAAATCAATTTACAAAAGTTCAAAAAGGGGGCGCCTGGGTGGCTCAGTGGGGTAAGCCACTGCCTTCAGCTCAGGTCATGATCTCAGGATCGTGGGATCCAGTCCCGCATTGGGCTCTATGCTCAGCAGGGAGCCTGCTTCCTCCTCTCTCTCTCTGCCTCTCTGCCTACTTGTGATCTCTCTCTGTCAAATAAATAAAATAAAATCTTTAAAACAAAACAAAAAAAAAAAAGTTCAAAAAGGTCTTAAGGAGAGTGTGAACCATACCTTTTCTAGGTTATGTTATTTGTAAGTAAGACATGATTCTAATTTTGAAAAATTTTCCAAACTGCTATTTAATGTGGAAACTATTTTATTCATTCCATAATGGGAATAGTTGTGAAGTAATTTGACCAGGGTCCATTGGATGGATTATGGCACTTCAGGATAGCCATCTTCAAATTGCCAGAATCCATCTCTAGCGATAGAGCATCCTTTGCCAATATTACTTTTCAGTAGGCTGGGCTGAGAACTGTGAGTTAATTACAACTTGTCTAAATGAATTCATTTTTCTTTGTAGATTTAGTGGTGATAAATATAAATTTAGCAACACTTAATATTGGCTAGGGTGTTAAAAAGCCATAAACTTCGGGGCGCCTGGGTGGCTCAGTGGGTTAAAGCCTCTGCCTTCGGCTCAGGTCATGACCCCAGGGTCCTAGGATTGAGACCCGCATCAGGCTCTCTGCTCATCAGGGAGCCTGCTTCCTCCTTGCTCTCTCTGCCTGCCTCTCTTCCTACTTGTAATCTCTGTCTGTCAAATAAATAAATAAAATCTTTTTTTAAAAAAAGCCACAAACTTCATTAAATATGTAAGTCAAAGCAAAGATATTACTCTTGGCTTCTAGAGTGTTCTCTAGGCCACTAGAGAACACTAAAGTATTTAGATTTAGAGGGTTTTTTTTTTTTTTTTTTTTTTTTTTTTTTTTAACACTTATCTCCTTGGGGTATTGACAACATTCTAGTAAACCATGATCTTTTTACAATTTTTAATAGACATAATAGAAGAAGAGGTGAGAAATCATCAGTTTTCATAAAACTCATGAATCATAAATCTCCCCCCAAATCATATCTACTATCCATATGAATATTTACCTTCCTCTTTTGCCAGAGTGCGGGCTTATGTCTGAGCTATTAGTTCCGGTACCTCGGCTGACTGAGAATGAGGCAGTGGAGCTGTACTGGTGCTTGCATGTTCAATGATAACAACGTATCCTGGACTGAGCATGTCTTTGTTGTTTTTAAGATGAAAGCCATCTACAAACTAACA
>NW_026739994.1:0-10219 GCF_022355385.1 Mustela nigripes | reverse complement strand
TGTAATTCCCCAAATGCTCCTTCTGCCTCAGCTGTCCACTCTACCATGGTGAGTCCTCCCTTAGCCAGTTCACAGAGAGGTCGCACCATCTCCGCGCACCGTGGTATCCACAGCTTGCAGCAGCCCAGCGTCCCAAGGAACTCCCTCATGGAGACCGAAGCCTAAATAAGTGGCGTGGCTCTGACAGAGCTGTGTTTGTATTGCTGACCCCCGATACCTTTTTCCCTGCAGAGTCTGCAAGAGAGCTCTTGTCCCCCACAAGCAAGACCCATAGTCCTTAGCAGTTATTTCTACTATTCCCACTAACTCAGTCCTCCTTCAAGTACTAGAGAACTAGAATTCTAGAGAACTTCCAGACTCAGGAACAAATTTTTAGATAGGGAAGAAGTTTCTCTGGAATAATCTTCAGTTAATAAAAAAAAAAAAAAAGATTTCCCAGTTTAGTCACTAGAAAGTTATTTTGAAATGGGAGAGTATTGATTTTTTTTAAAAGATTTTATTTATTTATTTGACCACAAGTAGGCAGAGAGGCAGGCAGAGAGAGAGGGAGAAGCAGGCTCCCTGCCGAGCAGAGAGCACAGAGCCAGATGTGGGGCTGGATCCCCAGACCCTGGGATCGTGACCTGAGCTGAAGTCAGAGGCTTAACCCACTGAGCCTCCCAGGTACCCGTTAAATAGTATTTTTAATCTAATATTTAGCTTATGAAAAATGAGAATGTTTGCCATTGTCATTGCTCCGAACATGAGTGTGTAACTTCTCCTGAGATGTCACAAAGTGTACAAGTGTTACTCTTTACATGAATTTCTAAGCCTCAGTGGCTTTGTTTTCCTATTGAAATCATCAAACAGAACTGCCAACAACTAACAGTGTTGATCAAGTTAAAGTTTGTGCCCTCCTCCACCCCCTGCTTGCTCCGCGTTATGGGGAAATCTGTTCAATAGTGAAATGGTATGTGTGTGGAAGCAAGTGACCTCGGTGGTTCCCATACCAGATGGCTCCCCTTTGATCCCTGAAGCCCGTCGGAACACTCGCTCAGTCAGTGGTCCGAAGCAGGAGCTCCACTACAAGCAGTACTGGCCTGGGCAGTGTTTCTTAATTTTGTGATTTTCAAGGGCCATGAGATGAAAACTCTCTCATGTGTGGGTATTCTTGTCATTAATACTGACAGTCAACTATCAGTGTAACTGCTGCTTGTAGAAATGGATGAGGTCTTTGGACATAAAGTGGCATCAGTCTCTGGTCAGCACGATGTAAACTAGGTTGGAGGACTATTGTCTAATTTATATAGAAAAAAACACATTTCCTTAAATTTTGATAGGAATGGCAAGAAAAAGCCATTTCTTAAAGGCTCCTTTGTGTCCTGAGCGGAGGGTTATAGAGGTTAAGTGCTGTGTGTCTAAGGGCTCTAATTGTTCAACATATATAGAAAGGAGGGAAAAGGAGGAATTTTAATCTCTTTGGAATTAGTTTTTAGTATCATTTTTACTATGAAAGTTAACTTTTTTTTTTTTTTTTAATTTTAGGATCTTCCTAAATATGACAAGTGTCCATTTTTCTTTTGGTTCCATACATCTTTTGTACAAAATAACAGGTATGGCTCTAGTAGAAATGGCTTAATCTCCAAGATCTGTGTAAGGCAGAATGGCACTCCTGCCCTCAATTTATAGAAACCAAGAAATCCTCAAGTCCCCCATTCTTCATTATGTAAAATATAGGGTTAGTGTTGAGAACCACTGTGGCCTTTTCCTCAAAGTCCATGCCATAGGACTGTGTCATAGGAGCTGAGACGTATTCTAATCAGATCTAGGTGTGGTGATAAATCCTTCCCCTTGCAAGTGTAGCAGGAGTCTGCTCAGTTACTCCGAATGGGCAGGTCCACCGTGTGTGGACTGATGTGGTCTACTGGTGACCTACCACCTACCACATTCTAGGCCAGAAAGGAAAGCATCCTCGAGGAAGGCTTTAGCTAGTTTAAAGGTGACTGATACAACTAGATCTAGGGCAGAAGTTAGAGGACACAGTAAGCATCCGTGAAGACAGCTTAAAAAAAAAATCATGGGGCACCTGGGTGGCTCAGTGGGTTAAATCCTCTGCCTTCTGCTCAGGTCATTATCTCAGGGTCTTGGGATCGAGCCCCACATCGGGCTCTCTGTTCGGCAGGGAGCCTGCTTCCCCCTCTCTCTCTGCTTCCCTCTCTGCCTACTTGTGATCTCTGTCAAATAATAAAATAGTATTTTTAAAATTTTGTTAACATGAATTATGTATATGTTCAAAGGAAAGATCTCATTTTTGTGTGTGTGTGGTTTTTTTTTTTCTTCCATTTTAGTATGGTATGAATTTCTTTTTGCCTTTTTTTTTTAATTTTTTTTTTATTAACATACAATGTATTTTTATCCCCAGGGGTACAGATCTGTGAATCGCCAGGTTTATACACTTAACAGCACTCACCAAAGCACATACCCTCCCCAATGTCCATAACCTCACCCCCCTGTCCCAAAGAAATAGAAAAATGTTCCATGCTCATGGATTAGAGGAACAAATATTGGGAAAATGTCTATGCTACCTAAAGAAATCTACACATTTAATGCAATCCCATCCATGTTTTTCAATGAAATAGAACAAATAATCTTAAAATTTATATGGAACCAGAAAATACCTCAAATAGCCAAAGGAATACTGAAAAAGAAAGCCAAAGTTGGTGGCATCACAATTCCGGACTTCAAGCTCTTACAAAGCTGACATCATCAAGACAGTACAGTACTGGCACAAAAACAGATACATAGGTCAATGGAACAGAACAGAGAGCCCAGAAATAGACCCTCAACTCTATGGTCAACTAATCTTCGACAAAGCAGGAAAGAATGTCCAATGGATAAAAGACAGCCTCTTCGACAAATGGTGCTGGGAAAATTGGACCTCTTCCTTACACCGCACATGAAAATAGACTCCAAATGGATGAAGGACCTCCATGTGAGAAAGGAATCCATCCAAATCCTTGAGGAGAACACAGGCAGCAACCTCTTTGACCTCAGCCAGAGCAACTTCTTCCTAGGAACATCACCAAAGGCAAGGGAAGCAAGGGAATAAATGAACTTTTGGGACTTCATCAAGATCAAAAACTTTTGCACAGCAAAGGAAACAGTTCACGAAATCAAAAGACATCTGACAGAATGGGAGAAGATATTTGCAAACAACAAATCAGATAAAGGGCTAGTATAAAAATCTATAGAGCTTAGCAAACTCAACAGCCAAAGAACAAATACTCCAATCAAGAAATGGGATTGGGAGGGAGACAAACCATAAGTGACTCTTAATCTCACAAAACAAACTGAGGGTTGCTGGGGGGAGGGGAGTTGGGGGAAGGGGGGTGGGGTTATGGACATTGGGGAGGCTATGTGCTATGGTGAGTGCTGTGTAGTGTATAAACCTGGCGATTCACAGACCTGTACCCCTGGGGATAAAATATGTTTATGAAAAATAAAAAAATAGGGACGCCTGGGTGGCTCAGTTGGTTGGACGACTGCCTTTGGCTCAGGTCATGATCTCGGAGTCCTGGGATCGAGTCCCGCATCGGGCTCCCAGCTCCATGGGGAGTCTGCTTCTCCCTCTGACCTTCTCCTCACTCACTCTCTCTCTCACTGTCTCTCTCTCAAATAAATAAAATCTTTAAAAAAAAAAAAAAAGAAAAAGAAAAGAAATGGGCAGAGGACATGAATAGACATTTCTGCAAAGACGACATCCAGATGGCCAACAGACACATGAAAAAATGTTCCACATCACTTAGCATCAGGGAAATACAAATCAAAACCACAATGAGATACCACCTTACACCAGTCAGAATGACTAAAATTAACAAGTCAGAAAAATGACAGATGCTGGTGAGGTTGCGGAGAAAGGGGAACCCTCCTACACTGCTGGTGGGAATGCAAGCTGGTGCAGCCACTCTGGAAAACAGTGTGGAGGTTCCTCAAAAAACTGAAAATAGAGCTACCCTATGACCCAGCGATTGCGCTGCTGGGTATATATCCTAAAGATACAAACGTGGTGCTCCAAAGGGGCATGTGCACCTGAATGTTTATGGCAGCAATGTCCACAATAGGCAAACTATGGAAAGAACCTAGATGTCCAGCAACAGATGAATGGATAAAGAAGAGGTGGTATATACACACACACATATATATATATAAAGGAATACTATGCAGCCATCAAAAGAAATGAAATCTTGCCATTTGTGACGTTGTGGGTGGAACTAGAGGGTATTATGCTTAGCGAAGTGAGTCAGTCAGAGAAAGACAACTATCATATGATCTCCCTGGTATGAGGAAGTGGAGATGCAACATGGAGGGTTTGGGGGGGTAGGAAAAGAAAAAATGAAAGAAGATGGGATCAGGAGGGAGACAAACCATAAAAGACTCAATCTCAAAAAACAGACAGAGTTGCTGAGGGGAGTGGGGATGGGATAGGGTGGTGGGGATATGGACATTGGGGAGGGTATGTGCTATGATGAGTGCTGTGAAATGTGTAAACCTGGCGAGTTACAGACTTGTACCCCTGGGGATAAAAACACATCATATGTTTATTAGAAATTTTTTTTAAAAGTGCTCTGACAGTATTTACAATTAAACATTTTTGGGGCACTTCGGTGGCTCAGTGGGTTAAAGCTTCTGCCTTCGGCTCAGGTCTTGATCCCAGGGTCCTGGGATCAAGCCCCACATTGGGTTCTCTGCTCAGCGGGGAGCTTGCTTCCCCCAGCCCCCTCTTTGCCTGCCTCTCTGCCTACTTGTGATCTTTGTCAAATAAATAAATAAAATCTTTTAAAAAAATAAAATTAAACGTTTTTATTTTCATAGATATTTTTTCAAATCAAAAATGAACTCAAGTAGTCAATAAACAAGAAAAAATATGCTCAATCTTTCTTAGCTTTGTTATTCCTATTTTCTTCCCTTTAGTAGTCACCTTCCACCCCCCACTTCCTTTCCTTCTCTTCCTTTAGTCTTGAAGCAAACATCAAAAAATGTTCACTATTTTTTTTTAAATGTATTCATTTATTTGAGAGATTTGAGAGAAAGAGTGAGAGAGGGCAGGGTGGGGAGCAGAAGGGCAGAGGAAGAGAGAAACTTAAGCAGACTCTGTGCTGAGTTCAGAGCCTGGTGAAGGACTTGATTTCCCCACACTGAGATCAGGACCTTAGCTGAAACCAGGAGTCAGTGCTTTAACCATTGTGCCACCTAGGCGACCCCCCTTCCAAAATTTTAACTATTAATACTAATAACAGTATGTACCTTCTTCTTGTACTTTAATATATAAATATTTATTTAGAAAAAGAAAAAGATTTTTACCTTTGCCTCCCTTACAGTGCGATATTTTCGTCATCTTGAGAATCACTACGATGTTTTTGTCATCTTGAGACATCCACTCATCCACTTCCTTGGCGAATGCCACCATCTCACTGATTTCAAATGTAAAATTTTTAGTTGAATTAAAATTCATCCAAAAAATCAAGTCCAGTATGTTTAGCTTTCTTTTGACAGCCATCTTGGCATGAAATTTACCTTAGACTGGGGACATTGTGATCATCAATCTTGATTCGCTGGACCCTGTCATGGAAGTACTTAGGATTATAAGCTCTTTCACCTAAAATAAATAATACATAGGTCAGATACATATGCCTAATAAACACAGTAAATGATCAAGTTATGAAGAAGTTCTACTTTTTATTATAAATGCCTTATCCACCTTAACTTTTTAAAGGTTTTATTTATTTATTTGTCAGAGAGCACAAGCAGGGGGAGTAGCAGAGGGAGAGAGAGAAACAGGCTCCTCATTGAGCAGGGAGCCAGATTTGGGACTCGATCCCAGGACTCTGGGATCATGACCTGAGCAAAAGGCAGATGCTTAACCAACTGAGCCACCCAGGCATCCCCCTTAACCAGCATTAAAAGGAGCTTTCTTACTGGCTCTTGTTGCTTTTAAGAATATTAAGGGTCTGAAAAACAGAGATAGCAGTGGTTTGTCCATCTTGACTAACCCAACTTATTTGGACTTAACAGGCCTTACTTTTAATTTTATAGTAGGTTACTCATCATATTACCACAGAGCAGAAGTAAATGTGGCCAACCAGAATGCTTGCCTCCTGAAAATGTCTGTTTAATATACAGGAAGAGGAAAAAACAAGACAGAATACCAAGTGGGGATATAATCTCTTTTCTACAGGTTTTGTTTTTGAGCATATTTTCCCTTGTTTATTGACTATTTGGATTTTTTTCATATTTGGGTTTTGCTCTCCTCACACCCCACTCCTAGTGAATTAGGAAATGTATTTTTTGAATTGTCTGTCTTCAAAACACAAGCCAGCAGGGAAAACAGAAGTATTTCCCTAAACCTAACACCACTAGAGCAGATTCTACCCAAAATGGCTCTGCCTCAACTTAAGCTTCCTGTCTCCCCCACAGGGCATTTATACCATTGAGATATTTTTTCCCCTACAAAACAGAACCAATGCAAGATGGAGATTTTTAAACTCACTTCCCATCACCCACCAAATACTTATGATTAAATGAAATGTGAAGACTGAATCATCTTATATGTAGTGATCTGTTTCATATCAATAGTAGCAAAATATCTGGCCATGTACATACTGCATAGATTGTAGATTTGATAGTGTTCTCGATGTTTGGTATCTAAGAACCGCACAACTTCCTAGAAAAAATAGACACATATCATACATACATCCATATGGCACCAATATAAGCTATTCCTTAGGAGTAAGCCAGAATGGTCATTACCTTTTATTCACTTGTCCTTTACTTAGCACCTTTTAGGGGAGATTCAGGGAATAGAGTACCTACATTCCAAGTCCTAGCTTATCCACTGACAGTTTTCAAATAGTCCACAATGTTGTGTGTGACTACCTGAATAACGTCTACTATAAAAACACATTGCTTAAAGCTACCACAGTTAGCTAGCCTTACATAAACATGTGAAAATTATGATTTCATAGTTATATATGATTCTTATCTAGATCTATTTTTGAATAGATAGGTTATTTATATTTTTTAAATTTTTAAAAATATTGATTTATTTTAGAAAAAAGAGAGAGAGACCATGAGTAAGAGGAAGTGGGGGGGGGGGTGGGAGAGAGAATCTTTAGCAGACTCCACACTTAGCATGGAGCCTGATGTGGGCCTCCATCTCACAACCTTGAGATCATGACCTGAGCCAGAACCAAGAATCCCAGGCTCAACCAACTGAGCTACCCAGCTGCCCAAAGAGATAGTTTTTTTAGATCATGATCTGGATATTACAGTCAACCTATGTGCTATTTAAGTGAATAAATAATGCAAAATGTGTGGTATGATTGTGTGTCTATATATGCATGATAAAAACAAACACATATTAAATTTTAATTAAGTGGTGGCAATATGGAGACTTTTTTGGATCACCTTTGCATATTTTCTAAAATGAATACATATGCATGTAAGTGTATACACACACACACACACACACACACAAATATGCATATATACATAACTTTTCAATAAATAGTGATCTAATGTACAGTTACTATCACATACAAATACAGTATTTCTAACAATGTTATCCATTTGAAACACACACTGAACCTGTGTCTCTGTACAACAAAATGACTGTAACAAAGTTTAAAAATTGATGAGTATAGTAACTTGAGCAATGTTTACTAGCTTCATATTGAGAAAAAGAAAAAACATCAAAACGATTAAGTGATTAAATTGTCATAGGAAATCGTAAATAAAAAAGATAAATACTCTGAGCCTGTATAATGCTGGAATGGGGGAATAGACTCCTATGCATCAAGATTTCATGAGATTCTTTACACTAAAATGAAATCCAGATGGAGTAAAGAATTAACGATTTTTAAAAACCCACAAATATCTCTAGGAAGTTCAAGTGCATATTAATCAATTCTTTAGATCAAGAAAAACAAAATATTGAATCAATGGAAGATCAACAGATTTAGGTTCAACTTTAAAAATTTGAGATTTCTGGGTGCCTGGGTGGCTCAGTGGGTTAAGCCTCTGCCTTCAGCTCAGGTCATGATCTCAGGGTCTGGGATCAAGGCCCGCATCAGGCTCTCTGCTCAGAGGGGATCCTGTTCCCCGCCCCCTCTGCCTGCCTCTCTGCCTACCTGTGACCTCTCTCTCTCTCTCTCTCTCTCAAATAAATGGATAAAATCTTTTTAAAAAATTTGGGATTTCCATTAAAAAATAAATGCCACAGTGCAATAAACAAAGTACAGGGAAAAATCATTTTCAGTAAAATGGAGTGAATGGGAAATATGTCTAATATTACCTATAAACTAGTTATACTACTATAAACTAGTAACTCTCAAAACAATTTAAATAATACTCCCTCAACCTATAGATAAATGGGCCTAGGACATAAATAAATTCATTAAAGAGAAAATTTAACTGCATAACAAACTATATAGATAAGTGTTCACCTCACCAACAGAGAAGTCTAAACAACAATAAAATCCCATTTTCACCCATGAAATTAGCCCTTTCCTTTTCAAATGGGAAAATCCAATGTTTGCAAAGATGGCATGAAAATAAAGATTTTGATTTATTGCTAACATAATCCCTTGGATTTGGTAATATATATTGAGAATCCCCAAAATACTCATACTCCATTACCAGAGAATTTAATTCCTAGGAATCTATGAGAAAAGGCTTTATGCCTTTAAACCTTTGTGCCTCTGATGCTGCATTATTAATGTTTTTTAAAATTTCTTTTCAGTGTTCCAGAATTCATTGTTTATGCACCACACCCAGTGCTCCATGCACTACATGCCCTCCATAATACCCACCACCAGCCGCATTATTAATGTTACTGACACCTAACTATCCAACATTCATGCTTGATTATAGCACAATGAAATATCATGCAACCATTAGAATACCATTTTGCCCTTCATTCTCTCAATAAGCAAACATTTCACAGTGTTTAATTTATGTGCAGTCTTCCTTAGTATACAGCGCTTACAGATATTCAACATTTGCTTTTTTAATTAAAAAAAAAATCCTGGGGGGCGCCTGGGAGGCTCAGTGGGTTAAGCCTCTGCCTTCAGCTCAGGTAATGATCTCAGGGTCCTGGGATAGAGCCCTGCATCGGGCTCTCTGCTCAGCAGGGAGCCTGCTTTCCTCTCCCCATCTACCTGCCTCTCTGCCTACTTGTGATCTCTCTCTCTCTCTGTCAAATACATAAATAAAAATCTTTAAAAAAAATACTTGGATGGCTGTTTTAGGGATTTTAAAAAAAATCACCTCATGTTTCTCTATATGTTTAAAAAAAAAAATGATCTCAAGTTCTGAATTTTCTCCAAGAGTCCATCCTTGACTCAATACAAAGATAACTTGCTGCTATGTTTTCTGATCTAAATACTTTACCTGAAGACTATAAATACCTCTTAAACTAACTGGTTCAACAGAGACAAAAAGCATCTAAAAGACAGTTCAGCTCGGCCAAGAAACCACATTTTGGGGGACTAGATGGATAGTTTTTGTCCTCAACCAGAATAAAGAATATGTAATTGTACTAAGGTCAAAAACTAAAAGATAACCGAGAAGATTTTTAGCAATGTAGGTACTGCAGATCTCCTTTTTTTCAATAGCCTTAAATTTACAATTCCAGAAACTCTTGGGAAAGTGAAAAATGCCGTCTATTCTTTGAAACCCTTTTTGCAATAACTTCCAACTTTGTCCTAAATAGGCCAACCCTTTCTCTGTGTTCACAAAATATTAACTAACCAGAAGAGTTTACACTGGAAGAGACTGTCTATCTTAGCACATTCCATGATCTGGAGATGAAAGTGCAACCTCTTTGCCTGCATGCCATGGCAGCACTGGCCACACTTGACACTTCCACCATAGTGCTTGCTTCCTTATTCCCACATATGTCCAATCTTGCTACTTCTCAGAAACACTTGACATTTATATTAACAAATTTACTGCATATTAAATCTGTTTGCTCTATATGTCTCTGTCCATTTCTCTACATATTACTATCCATTGTTCAAAATCCAATCCTGCACATTTATTCCCTCTTAAGAGTGAAGGGGAACTACATGACCACTTTGTATTCTCTCAGAAATTAATCATGCCGATATCTGAATTTCACATCCTCTAGTCCAAGTTGTTAGTTTGTAGATGGCTTTCATCTTAAAAACAACAAAGACATGCT
>NW_026739993.1:0-2745 GCF_022355385.1 Mustela nigripes | reverse complement strand
GCCAGATGGCCTCTTTCATAACTACTCAACTCTGCTGTTGTATCACAAAAGGAACCCATAAACAATATACAAATAAATAAATGAGTGTACTCAAATGACATTACAGAGAAAGGGCTAATATCCAAGATCTATAAAGAACTCTTCAAACTCAACACACAAAAAAACGATAATCACATCAAAAAATGGGCAGAAGACATGAATAGACACTTCTCCAATGAAGACATACAAATGCTAAGAGACACACAAAAATATGTTCATCATCATTAGCCATCAGGGAGATTCAAATAAAAACCACTTTGAGATACCACCTTATACCAGATAGAATGGACAAAATTAACAAGACAGTAAACAACAAGTGTTGGAGAGGATGTGGAGAAAGGGGAATCCTCTTACACTGTTGGTGGGAATGCAAGTTGGTGCAGCCACTTTGGAAAACAGTGCAGAGATTCCTTAAGAAACTAAAAATAGAGCGATTCTATAACCCTGCCATTGCACTACTAGGTATTTACCCCAAAGATACAGACGTAGTGAACAGAAAGGCCATCTGTACCCCAATGTTCGTAGCAGCAATGGCCACAGTCACCAAACTGTGGAAAGAACCAAGATGCCCTTCAGTAGATGAATGGATAAAGAAGATATAGTCCATATATACAGTGGTGTATTATGCCTCCATCAGAAAGGATGAATACCCAACTTTTGTATCAACTTGGATGGAACTGGAGGAGATTATGCTAAGTGAAATAAGTCAAGCAGAGAGAGTCAGTTATCATATGGGTTCATGTATTTGTGGAGCATAAGGAATAACACAGAGGATAACTCCTTGGGTGAAGGAGAGAAGTGAGTTGGGGGAAATCGGAAGGGGAGAAAAACCATGAGAGAGTGTGGACTCTGAGAAACAATCTGAGGGTTTTGGAGGGGATGGGGGTGGGGGATTGGATGAGCCTGGTGGTGGGTATTAAGAAGGGCATGTTTTGCATGGAGCACTGGGTATGATGCATTAAACAATCTTGGAACACTGAAAAAATGAAACATTTTTTTTAAATGAGCATGCTGTGTTCCAATAAAACTGTACTTATGGACACTAAATTGTCACGTAATTTCACATAATTTTAATGTGCCATGGGAAATCATTCTTATTTTGGTATTGTTTAAGTCATTTAAGAATGTGAAGCCTGTGTGAAAACAAATGAAAAATAGTAATTGACTCATGGCCATAGTTTGCCAAGTGTTAAATCATTATTTTCTGGGTTATACTATTATATTTCCCTTTCCTATGGCAATGTCATATTGACTACATCACAGTGGCTTTATAGTGTGCTCTGATATCAAATAAGGCTATTCCTCCATAGATTTTTTTCCTACTTTTTCTGGTTATATTGGAGAATTTTGACATTTTGAGGAACCTCCATGCTGGAGAATTTTGGTAACATTCTTCCATTGTAAAATAAAATATTTGTTAATTTGGGGTGAATTTACTTTTTGACGGTTTAACTTATCAAAGAACATGGCATAAATTTCCATTTAGTTAGCCCTTATTTCATAACCATTAAAAACACTATAGTTTAATTCTTCTGCATTTATTCTTAAGTCTTTTAATGTATGGTTTTCAGATTGTAACAGGAGTATTTCTTTCATTTACATATCTACATAAATCTTATACAGATATATAAAAGAGAAAGTTGGTTTGAGAAAGTTGGCTTTTGTGTTTTATTTTCATCATTCTTCCCAAATTCATCTCAATATTAGTACTTTTAAAAATAAAAATGAAGATATATTAATATTTACATATTCTTTTCTGATGATTATAACACTTATTTTCTTTTCTAAACTTACTGTATTTATTAGAACCCCTAAACAAATATGTAAGAATACTGTGGTATTAGGAATATCAGTGTTAGTCTTGATTTTAATTAACTTGCTGTTTCATTCTTTGGAATAATATTTCCTGGGTTTTGTCAATTCGTTGTATTGTTTTTAAGCATATTTTCCTATTCCAACTATATTGAGGTTGTATTAGAAGAATGTTGAGTTTTGCCATGTGCCTTTTTAGTATGTATTTGGATTTTCTCCTTTGTTGTTTTGATGATTTATTTTTGCAATGTTGATATGTTCTTAGAAAAAAAAACTGTGAAATTTGGAAAGATGGCCTGTGGAGATATTGGAGCAAAGAAAGAACAGAGATTGCTCTTACCCCAGTAAATATTCTTTGAATTAGCTGGTGCCCTTATTCCTCAAGGAGCTGTAGATTAGCCAAAGATTTGTGAATAGTCTGCTATGTCCTTTAAGCAGGGAACATACGAGCACTTGCCATCTTTTAAGCTGAGCAGACCAGCAAAGAGAGAGGCATGAACTGAGAGAATAAACAGGATAATGATGAGCTTCCCACCATTATACTATGTCATGTCCTTAGGTACACCAACAATGCCTCCTATAATTCATCAGCTTTTTGCTACAAGCCACAGAAGCTGGACGTAAGACCCAGGGAATAGGTAAATGAAAAAAAAAATTAATTTAAAAATTTAAAAGTGTCCTAAGTTCAAAGAGAAAAGAAATAGAACATACCCAGAAGACATGACTTCTAGTAAAACAGAATTACTGAAAGACTAGGTCAGACAATAATTTGAACAAAAACAGCAACAAAATAGCAGGGACAATTAAAATTTATAAGACAAAAAATTCTGTGAAAGAATATTTCCAACTATTTTCAACATTTTGAGGAACCTCCATGCTGTTTTCCAGAGTGGC